>NC_041385.1:4120563-4138979 GCF_002162155.2 Triticum dicoccoides | reverse complement strand
CTCAGCGCCGTTCCAAAGCGTCAGTGACCGCATTCATGCCCGGCCAGAGCGGACACGACCGCTCACTGACGTCGGCCGAGAGAGTGCCGCATGGGCTGCTTCCCAGTGCAGGCAACTATTGCGCATTCAAACGACACAACGGCCGCCCCTCCGTCCGTCCGTCGCCCACATTGATGGCACACAGTTGCCGAGGCCCCTCCACCGGCGCCACCCGTCCATCTCTCTGTCGCCCACCATTGCTATATAAACTGTTGCCCCGGCTATAGTAGTCGCAGTCATTCGCCTCCGATCCCTCTCTACACCACTCCCACCATGGATTCCTCCGGCGCCAAAGCTCTTCCGGACGGGCCGATGTTGGACCAGAAGAAGGAGATGGCCGCCATTGCTGTCAGCTGGAGGATAATGACATCCCAATGGAGGACGCTGTCGACGATGAATTGGCGCCAACCTCCTCCTCCGCGCCACTCTACAGGGAGAGCGACGACGTGGGCGAGGCGGCGTTCGGCAGGACCGATGATGAGGAGCACATCGGCGAGTCGGCCCCCCTCCCCACGACGACCATGAAGCCGACACATCCGCGGGCGAGTAGTGCATGGTAGGGTCGTCGTCGCTCTGGTCATAGGAAGGACACCGCTCCACCCCTCCAACCGACGCCAAGCTTGGTGGGCTCAACATCGGTGGCCTTATTAGTTGCTTAGCGGCGACATGGAGGTGGACAACTTCACTTCCCGGGTCTCCGGAGGCGGAGCTGGAGAGGCCGAGGCGAAACTGGAGAAGGTGAAGTTTCAGTTCACGGGGAACGGGCGCCGGTGACCATTTAGATTAGATATTAACTATACCTCCAGAGTCGTACTAGCACCGCTTTGATGTAACTGTAATGAAATATGTCATGTTTATATGAAATCCGGATGTGTTTGAACGATTTTCGTGCGATTGATTCAAAGTGTTGTTAAAATGTATGCGGCTATAGTTGAATGATCGCCTCCTGCATTCGCGTGCACGCACTGGTCCTTCTTGTTCATGGATGGATACGGGAGGAAATTGTTGGAGATGCCCCACCTAGAATTTCGTATCGAATGGGAGTATCCCTGCGTGCTTATAAGGCTAGTCATAATGGGACTAACTTAGCAAGTAATATAGCGCATTCCGAGATTTTTTTGCTTATGTGGCATGTAGTTAATGAGAAGTGGTAACATAATATGTTACTGTAACATAGCGCTTTTCAAGACAAGATGAGTCTACAAGCTAATTAATGAAGTCATCTATGACACTACTACTATGTTATTTTGCACTATGAAGGTACTACCTCAGTCTAGGTGAATAAGTCATTCGCGTAGTTCTAGGCCATCGATTTGAGGAATTAAATATGTGTTATATGTCATGAAAAGTATATCACAAGATTTCTACACAGATGTAGTTTCTAAATATATATTTTTTGTCACATATAATACATATTTAAATAGTTAAATCGTCGACATAGAACTGCGCGAATGACTTATTCACCGAGACGGAGGTAGTAGTAACTTAGGCTAGTGTCATATGCATGACAGTAGTATAAGTTACTCCCCACTATGACCAGCCTAACTAGTCCTGTCACCACTGTTAATTTAAGTAGCTGGAGTCAAAGGCGTTCAATCGAATCAACGTTGATTAGTTATGGCGACGAGCTAGTCTAGTGTTATTTATTCAGTCTACCACGCGTAATTTACGACGAGAGAATTGGGTCACCTCTGAGTCAACTTTAAGAAACCTTGACCTAAATTTTAATGCTTCATGATGTAAGTTTACTTGGATGTTCAGCTTTCAACTGTTCAACACCAACCGACAGATTAAGCATTTGAATCCAACGCACAATTTCCCAACGGTCCACTCCTTGCTACTACGTTCCAAAGCGGAGCTGCATGGTAATTATTTTGCATGAGGTCCATTGTCCTCCGGTGCCTAGTGGTACTCCCTCCGGTCCTTTTTACTCTGCACATTGGATTTGCCGAAAGTCAAACTTAGCTAAGTTTGACTAAATTTATATTAGAAATTATTAGCATTTATAATATCTAATAAATATAATATGAAAATATATTCCGAGATGAATCTAATGATATTGGTGTTGTTATGTAAATGTCAATAATTTTTTATATAAACTTGGTCAAAGTTGGATGAAATTGACTTCAGACAAACCTAATATGCAGAGTAAAAAGGACCGGAGGGAGTACCAAAAAATGGAGCCGGATTTATGAGGCACACCAATAACAACACTGACCATATGACCACCAGGACTTTGAGAAACAGTACTATATGGCTGCGGTAAATCTTATCAAGATCTTGCCAAGTAAAAGAATTCCTCATTTTACCACTTTTTTACGAGTTCTCATGTTACCGCCTGGTTGTGCAATATTTCACATTTACCTTGTCTAGCCAGACTTTCAATTGTAATGCCCATGTGACGTCTGACTAGAACGCCACGTCACAATTTCTTTTAACACAGTACAGACGTAGACGCTCATATATATGTATACACTCATCTCTATAAACACACACGCACACCCTGTCCCTATCAGCACCTCCGATAGATTCGCTCGGCATATCATCTTGAGATTGATGAAGTCATCAAAGGCGTCTCGTAGTCGACGGGAACATCTCCTCCCACTGAACGCACATCACCGAAAATCCTAAAATAAATCCAGGATAAATACAAGCATCAGGACTTGAACCCTGATGGGCTGGGGATACCACTGTCCACCTAATCATCCAACCACAGGTTGGTTCACCACGTCACAATTATTCTAAATCAAAATCCCGGGTGATGCTTGGGTTTCCAATCAATTGCACATGTCGAGTCTAAAGCACATCCTACGTTCACAAATATAAGATATTTTAGATATTTCTATATGGATTACATATAAACTGAAATGAGTGAATAAATACATTAAAAAAAACATGCCTATATATACATCTGATTCATAAAATAATTACACCCTCTGTACAAATGCGATAATTACAAAGACGGTAAGATTGCACCACAAACAACAAACAGTTGATAATTGAGCCGAACTAATGTCGATTGCTGAAACTGGCAACCATCGATCGTGAGCAAGATTATTAGGAGTAAATTAATCCCTAACGGTTATTTCACTTTCGTTGTGAGATAAGAATTTTCTTATCACCTTGGCAAAACATAGAATTTCTCACGCTCACTGTCAACATTTAGTATTTACACGCGGGCGTCCTCCTCGAGCTGCCGAATCTGACTTAAGTTTCATATATACAAAAATGAAATGAAAAATATTGCCGGTCAAATATTTCAAAGCCTAATGGGGCATTCCATTGCAGAGTCGACACCCATGTCGAGGCCATGTGCACGCATCTGCGTTGCAGAGCTAAATTCCAAAGCCAGCAACTGTTCATCAAATAAACAATCTCACCCGAATAAAAGATTTCTGCTTTTCGGATAGCGAAAAATGTACAGCGCGGTAGCTAGGATAACTAGATAAGAGTGTCCATGGCCGGGCACCCTATATCCGTCTCATACTTCTGGCCAGGCCGTCCGATCATTGATCGGTTACAAAATCCGACCCAACAGAAGCTCTCAGACGGGCCTCAAACACCCGGACTGACCGACACCCCTTATATCTGTCGTAAATGTAGGACGAATATGAGGCGACCTAGGCACGCCCAGGCACGTCTGCCACGTCAACCCGCCTACCGCTGACCCACCCCGACCCCACAAAAATTCCTATCTGGCAGAAACCCTAGCTCACTCCGCTCCGCTCCCCTCCCTTTCCCAATGCTTCAATTTCCTCAATCCGCCAAATCCCTAGCGTCGGCGAGCATGTCCAGCACCGGCAGCAACTCCGCCGGCAGCTCCAGAGACGAGGAGGAGCTGGCGCTCCGTATCGCGCTCGAGCACTCGCGGGTCGATACGGGCGGCACCTCTGGGTCCGATGCGATGCCATCTGTCGCCCGTCGCCGCAGCGCCGACATTGGCACCGGCCTTCCCACCCCAAGCGCGGCTTTGAGAGGCCTGCACAAGCTGCTCCTCTCGCCCGACGACCTCCTCCACCTCTGGCCCGCTGCTCCGCGCGGGCAGCACTGGGTTCTAGTGCCTGCTCTGCCACAACCGCGGATGTGTAGTCTGGAGTCGGAGGCAACTGCCGCTCGCCGTGAGAGGCAGAGGGCAAGGGAGATGGCGGGTGGGTCCGACGCGTCTGTGCAGTCCGCCCGCCACCACCGGGTGCCCGACAAGGACGACTGTCTCCTTGAGTGGGTGTGCCGCCGGTCACTGACTGAGGTGGAGATGAAGGCCCGACGGCTCCGGAGGATCAACACCAAGCAGCTCCGCCTCGACATTGAGCAATCCGAGCGGGAGGCGGCGGAGGCAGCGGTAGAGGCAGCAAGGGTGGCCAAGCTCAAGCGCAAGCAAGACCACGTCGTCCGGCACTTGCAAGGCTACATCGTCATCTCTGATTCCACCTCCAACGACGGGTCCGACATGGACCCACCTCCTGCCGCAGACTCGTACAGCTGCGCCGGTGACGGGAAGGGCAAAGGGACGGCGAGGAAGTGGTGAACATCTGTCTTAATTTCAAGTTTTTAGATGTAGTTTGAACTTGTCTGCTGTATTATGTTTGGTAAGCATTTATTCGCAGGATCACATTAGTTTGGACAGGTAAATAACGGGGCGGTCGCAACCCACGCGCATTGCTCCACTCCCTCCGTTTCAAAATGTAGCGCGCTCGCGTTTTCTCGAGGTTCAACTTTGAGCATAAAATTAACCGATGAGACGAGACCGGCTGCGGCAGGAGGAAAAATTTTAATTGAAAAACTTGTTTTGAATACGAATTCATTGGTAGTATAACTTTTGCTCCCATCGCAATCGGGCTCGTTGGTTAAATTTATGATCAGAGCTGAAGCACGGGAATCAAGGACGCAGTATATATTTAGGAACGGAGGGAGTAATAGTTAATTAAGAAAAGAAAAGAAAAGAAAAAGAAAAAGGCTGGCGGCTTTTTGTGGTATGTGGTTTAACTCTAGGCTAAAGAAAAAGAAAAAGAAAAGAAAAAGAGCCGGAATGGGCATGCTATTAACTCTAGGGCTAGGCTAAACAAGGCACGGTGCTCAATCATCATCAAGAAAGTAAAAGTAAAAGAGAAACCGCGTGGCAAGAGAGAGAGAAAAAAGAAGAAGGGAAAAGGCGCCCACTCCATCCATATGAACACATGAGGGAAGTGTTAAAAAAATGAGATTAGAGAATGGAAAGTGATAAAAGTCTTAGCAAAGCCGGTCTTCCTTTTTCCTCTCTGTCTCTGCTCACTAGAGTGGAATTCAGTCCAACGGAGGGAGGGAGGGAGTCATCAGTGGGTGGCAGCAAGATCACGGGTAGGTGAGACTGAGAGGGGAATTCATTTTTGGTTTAGGAAAGAATTCATTGTTTCTCCTCTGCTTTGCCAGTGCCCGTCTCGTCTCGTCTCATGCTTGTTTCTCTTCCCGTCCGCGGTTACCTTCCCCGCTGCATCCCCGCCTTCAATGCCACCACCGCTCTACTGCTGGATCTGATCTGATCTGAGTGAGCCACCGCGTCCGCATCCACTCTCCCATCTGTTCCAGCTGTTTCTAGAGGAGGCGATTTCTCCTTGGGTCTTCCTTCTTCTTCCTCCTCCTCCGGAATTCGGTGCGAATCCAGGCAGGTTCGGGTTTCTTCTTGCCATTTCCTCCGTTTCTTGAGGCCGCCGCCGCCGGCAGTAGGAGGAGGAGGGGAAAGAATTCTGCCTGCTTCCTGCGCGAATCACTCCGCGGAATCCGCTGCCGGATTTCCTTTCCTTTCTCCCCGCCGGATTCGGTGCATGGAACAACCACCTTCCGTGTCCAACACCAACAAGGCACTCCCGCTGCTGCCGCTGTGCTAGGCCAGGCTCCAATCATGGCCTCCTCGCCCTCCCCCTCGCCGGGGGCCACCAAGGCCTCCCCGGCCGCCTCCGTCGCGCCCGCCACCTCCTCCCCCGCCTCCCCGGCCCCGGTCAAGCTGCCCAATGAAACCCCGGCCGACCCGCCCGCGGCCCCTCCCGCGCCCTCCGCGGCCGTGCCGCCGCAGACGCCAGAATCCCCACCGCCCCCTTCTCCGTCGCCTCCCCCGGACCCCACCGCGTCGCCGCCGCCGGTCCCCGTCGCATCTCCGCCGCCAGCCGCATTGCCGCCACCCTCGCCGCCCACTGCGGTGCCGCCGCCGCCCGCGCCTGCCGCTGACCCGCCCAAGCAGTCGCCTTTGCGGCCCCCTGCGCCGGCCGCGTCACCCCCGCCGCCAAAGACCACTTCTCCACCACCAAGCCCGCCGGATCGCTCGACCGCGCCGCCCGTGGCGCGGTCACCACCGCCGCGGCACCCGGGGTCGCCGCCTCCTCCAACCGAGCCGCAGGCGCCGCCGCCCTCCGTCAGTCCCATCATCAAACCTCCCACCAGCCCCTCCCCAACCTCTCCCACCGTCCCTGCTACTCCCACCGCCCCCTCACCGCCGTCGACGCCAGGTTTTGGTCCTCCATCTGTGCCTAGCGCCCCAACAACAACCCCGCCAACACCAATCGGTCCGAACATGCCACAGGACCCCTCATGGCAGGACAGCGGCCCCTCGCCGAGCAGCCGTGGGTTGAATGATGGCGCAAAGGCGGGGATCGGCGTCGTCGTGGTGATCCTCGTGCTTAGTTTGCTCGGCGCCGGGTGTTGGTACAAGAAGAAACGGAGGAGAATGACCGGTTACCATGCCGGGTTTGTGATGCCTTCACCCTCACCATCTGCTTCTCCACAAGTGCTACTAGGTAAGTGCAATGAGCTCTGTAAGTGCATTCATGTGCTGTGAACTGATAACTGACACTCATTTCTTGTTCAGGAGGACATTCAGAGAAAACCAAAGCCAACTACAGCGCCGGGAGCCCCGAGTTCAAAGACACAATGTCAGAGTACAGCATGGGCAACTGTCGCTTCTTCACCTACGAGGAGATGCACAACATCACAAACGGTTTCTCTGATCAAAACCTGCTGGGGGAAGGCGGCTTTGGGTCTGTTTACAAGGGTTGCTTGCCTGAAGGAAGAGAGGTTGCCATTAAGAAACTGAAAGACGGCAGCGGGCAGGGGGAGCGCGAGTTCCAGGCCGAGGTGGAGATCATCAGCCGCGTGCATCACCGCCACCTGGTTTCTCTTGTTGGGTATTGCATCTCGGGCGACCAGCGCTTGCTTGTCTACGATTTTGTGCCCAACGACACGTTGCACTATCATCTACATGGTATGTATCGTATGTATGGTGTTAGTTAACCTTTCATTTTGATGCTGTGCGGCATCGATCTTTACATGTTCTGAGTCCCGACTGAACAGCTGTTGTATCTTCATGATTCTGCCGTGTCATATATATATAGGACGTGGCGTGCCGGTTCTGGAATGGCCAGCCAGGGTTAAAATTTCTGCTGGATCGGCTAAAGGAATAGCATATCTTCATGAAGATTGTAATGCCCATTCTCATTCATTCATTTGCTTTCGATGCGCTGCTTTCTTCTCATCACACCTGAATTTTTTCTTCCCTTTGGCAGGTCATCCCCGAATTATCCACCGAGACATAAAATCCTCTAATATTCTGCTGGATAACAACTTCGAGGCACAGGTAACAATGCTAACTTGGGAAGGGAAACCCGCTGTAATATGATCCTTGTTACTGAATTGGGTACTGTCCCTGCACCAGGTTGCTGATTTTGGTCTTGCAAGACTAGCCATGGATTTTGCCACGCATGTAACTACACGGGTGATGGGAACTTTTGGGTAAGTACAAGAAGAAACTGACTTGTACACAAGACAAGAATACTTCACATTTGCTTTTCTTTTCCTGATAATAATTGTTTTTTTCCCTTTCTTTATAGGTACATGGCTCCAGAGTATGCATCCAGTGGCAAGCTGACTGAGAAATCTGATGTCTTCTCTTTTGGCGTTGTCCTCTTAGAGCTCATTACTGGTAGAAAGCCTGTCGATGCATCAAATCCATTGGGCGATGAGAGCCTTGTCGAGTGGGTAAGCTTTATTTAGTACTAAATGCGGGGTTTGATAAATAAATGAGGATTCCACCTCTGTTGAAACAATGGAAAAGTAGCCACATGATAGCCCTGATCCATTCACTAGTAACTGAATCTTAATACGAAAAATCTACTACATTACCAAATATATTTATAGACAATGTGATGACGATCACATCTTCAGTTCCAATTACTATTTATCATGATTATTCATATAAAGGTAATAATATGTGTATCATGTGAAGTTGTGAACCAGCCAACTGAGAACAGCTTCTGACACAACCCTGTTTTAACCCTGGTTTATAAGATTGATTGATCCTCTGTGGTCAGCAACATTTCCTGAGTTAACACCAGAGTTATCTGCAGGCCAGGCCACTGCTCACGCAAGCGCTCGAGACTGGCAACGCAGGGGAGCTGTTGGACCCCAGGCTGGACAACAACTTCAACGAGGTCGAGCTGTTCCATATGATCGAGGCGGCGGCGGCCTGCATCCGACACTCGGCACCCCGGAGACCCCGGATGAGCCAGGTACGAGCATATCGATGAGATTACATGCATCACATCATCTTTTCAGAGCAGCAACCACACTACATCCCATTGGATTGGATTGGATCAGAGGTTAAAACATTTTTATCACTGGCTCATCTGCTCTCATCAGGTGGTGCGGGCTCTCGACAGCCTGGCGGACGGTGACCTGACCAACGGGGTGCAGCCGGGGATGAGCGAGATGTTCAACGCGCCCAACACGGCGGAGATCAGGCTGTTCCAGCGGATGGCGTTCGGCAGCCAGGACTTCACGACCGACTTCACCCAGTCTTCTAGCTGGAACAGCAGCCGCCAGGGCGGTGGAGACGTCGACGCCTCTGGCGGGCCGAGGCAGTCACAGCCATAGTGGTGTAATTAGCTAGGGCGGGGGTACTATTGCTCCTTGGTTCATTTGATGCAAATTCTTTGGGTGGATCGTCCGTCTTGGTTCTTTTTTCCGGGTTGTCGTCTCGGCTCGGCTGACTGACTGACTGGCTGACTGAAGAATGTGGGTATATTGCGTGTCGGGGTCTGTGGATTCGACAGACTGAAACTTACTGACCTGTTGGAGGGGAATTCGTCGCCGGGTTCGCTGGCCTGGCTAGCGTATGGGTTCTGCCTGTCTCGTCGTCTCTTTGGAATCCTGGGGCTGGGGGGGATGAAATGTGTGTTGTACGAGCTTGGGTTCTTGGTGTAGGTGGAGCTGAGAGACAGGGACATGGAATTGTTATGCAGAGGCAGCAGACAGGGTGCGCGCATGAGCACTGAGGTCGGATGGAGGCTGTGCGTTGCGTTGCGTTGCACATGGGAGAACATGTGGTGAAGGGAAGGGAATATGATATCTGTCATGTCCACTTCAGTTTGGCTCCTGAGAGCGAACATGCAAAAAAGCCTTTTAAAAAAAAATATTATTTTCTCTCTTATCAGGGATGTGTGTTTTACTTTTGGGCGAGATATTTTCAGAGAAGGGTTTTGCTCATATTTATGTTAAAGAATAAGACACCACACGTATTTGTAGTGAACGTAGACGACGACTAGTGTCTAGAAAAATGATATCGAGAAAATAACTAAGGTGTTGCCAAGTTACCGGTAGTAAAATGCAAAAACTGTTATTGAAGATAGTGGTGGTGCCGGGCGAGAAAAAAAAAAAAGAAGCGTTTTTGTTTCCAAGTCGACCGAGCGATGATAGCCGTAATTAATAAAGGACATGGAGTATCCTCATCAAGAAAGAAAAGAAAAGAGAAAAAAGGACATTTATATTCTAAGTAGAAACCTTGCACACGTCTTTTCTTTTCTTTTCTTTTCTTGGACAATTTAAGCAAGGGAGGTCCTGTCCAACTATCTATCTATCTGTCTGGTGCCCTTCACTTTACAGATGGAGGGAGGTATGGGAATTGGGTTGAGCAGCCAAATTTGACCTCCCCTAACCATCGCATGATGAGATGAGATTGATTGATCAACACACCCACACACACACACACACGAATACACGATGACAGACACCAGCTGTGGTGCATTTAGTCTCTCTTCTCTTGTCATGTGTGACGGTGGCCCATGCGCATCACCACTACGGACTCCCACCACCTACTACTAGTGCTAATCAGACACGAGCCAAGCCATTGTGTATCACTCAAAACAAGAACAAGAAGAAGAAGAAGAAGAAGAAGAAGCCAAGAATCACTCGGCGGTGGCTCAAGTAGCACGTCTGGGCTTAATCCTTCATCATCTACACTTTCCCCCTAGTGTTTGCATTTATAGGTAGCAATACTACCTTTTATACCTGAATGAATGGGCCAAAAAAGGTTGATTTCGACAGTATCCTAATATGCATCCTAGCCAGGCCACACCAACTATACTATACAAAGCGCTTGGTTATAATCCCATGGGAACCAAAAGCCATCCATGTGATCTACCAGTACAAAGCTCCAGTAAGGAACTCCCAGTTACACAGTTATTTGCTTCACAACATTTACGGGCTCGGGCTGCAAACCCAATTATTTTCATCTCCTCTGCTGCACATCATCTTATCTTACTACATCTAGTTGCTGAGCGATGCATCATGTTCGTTCGACTTGATACACACACCATGGATCAGTCCTGCCCTCCCCACTACAGCTCACACAAGATACAGTCAGCATACAACAACCTTTACACCGCAGCCCTTGCCAGTACGCTCATGGTAAACTTCACATCACAGCGAGGAACGTAGGCGCGACGAAGATTGCCTGCATCATCATCTGGTCAGAATCGCTCAGGGAAAAGCTCTATTCCACTTGTTAATTGTGTTATCTTGTAATGCACCCTTGATTATTATTACTATTCCACTTCGGCCAGATCGTCAGCGTGGTAAAGACCACAAGACTTCTTTATGGAAGGAAATCTGAGGAGCACATGAGAAACTTACATGGACTCTACGACGATGGCTGAAGCACCACCCCCGCCGTTGCACACCCCGGCAACCCCAAACTTGCCCTGTTTCTGTCTAAGAATCTGTGGTGGAGCAAAAACACTGCAAGTTCAGCAGTATGAAATTGAATGCAACTATACCAAAGGACGGGACAGCAGCAAGATCAAGATATCCAACTTAAATAAAAGCTATTTTTTTAGCTTAAGAGGAGAGAGATTCCAGAGCTACTCTACCAAGGCAAAGGAAGGGTCAATACCCTTGCGGATTATAAACAATTTTGATGAAATATAAAAGTATGGGATGGAAACATACATACCCCGAGCAAGGTGACTATGATTCGTGCACCACTGCAACCAATAGGATGGCCCAGGGAAACAGCGCCACCACTTAAATTCAGTTTTCCCTGAAATGGTGAAATGTCCATTAATATTCATAAAATTGTTTACAGTTACATATTTTCTGAAAAAGATAGTTTACTCAAGTTTAGCAGCTTACAGGAGAGATGCCAAGAAGTCTCTGGTTTGCCACTGCAACAACCTGCCAATGTCCAGAATATAGCTAAGTCTCACCCTCATGCTTCAGGTCTTATTACTCTTAAAAAAAATGAAAAGACCATTAACATACCGAAAAAGCCTCATTTATCTCATAATAATCTATTTGTGAATCTCGGAGACCTGCATTTGATATAGCCTTTGGGATAGCAAGAGCTGGAGTTGTTGTAAATAGCTCAGGTGCCTGAAGTTGTAAGTAGTGTCAATGCAACAAACTCTTTCTAATAATGCATGATAACAAGATAAAAGAAAAAAATAAGCACGAATCATAGAGGAAAGGATCATTGAATGAGAGCAGCAAGGTTCACAGTTTTGAGACAGGGGAAAGGATAATGTCGGTACAGGTCTTTCATGATAACAAGAACAATGGGTCAAGATTTCTCAAATGAAATGAAATTTGTCTCACCAACAATGATTAATGACAAGGCATGTAAGATCTACCTGAGCAGCATCAGCGTACCCTCTGATCCTCGCAAGAACTTGAAGGCCAAGGTTCTTGGCTTTCTCCCCACTGACCAGCACAATTGCAGCAGCACCATCGCTGAACATGGGAATATAAGAATGACACTACAGTTAAACTTCAGTAAACATTGCTTTACATAATTCATATTAACCACAAAGAAAGCCTAAAATTCGAGCTATGAAATAATCTAGCTTCAGTACACTCTTAAGATGATACATTTAGTACTGAAGACATACAACATAGTTTGGCTGCATACTGCATAGAGAAGGTAGTCTGATCATGTAAAAATGAAGATACAATGCTACTCTCAGAAGTGTCATAATTCTGAATGAAACTGTTCAGTTTAGAAGTATTCATCAGGGACACTTCGATCACAGAGCTCAATCCTCAATATCAACTAGCTTACATTCAAATGCTCTATTCAACATTGTGATATCATACTGGACAGTGGCTGCACATTAACTACTCTGCAAGGTTTCCATCTAAGAAGCTATCCACAAAGATAGTAAACGACTAGTCAGAGTACGAGAACAGCAAACCTTATACTAGAAGAATTGCCGGCAGTTACAGCGCCATTCTTCTTAAAAGCCGGTCCAAGTTTCTTCAGCTTCACTGGATCGTACTGTGCACATAGATTACCAGAGCAAACGTGTCAAAACCAGAAGGAGAAGAATAAAATGGGTATGCTGATGGTTACTATTGCCACAACTTAATTTCTGTATTCTATTGAATCTGCAACATAAAAAACTGAACCATGTCGGTTTTCAAGAAAATCAAAACATGCATAAATGACATAAAAGAAATTCCTTCCTTAAGATGGTCAATAGATTAACTAGATTGTGGGACTACCTTTGCAAGACTCTCATCCTTGTCAACTACAACTGGTGGTCTGCCTCTACCAGAAGGAATTTCAACCTGGTCAACAAGAATTGTTTGAAATTGGTACCTAAGCGTCAATATTTCATACAGAAGAAGAGTTTTGGTTGGGCCCTCAAATAATGCACATACCGGAACAATTTCCCAATCAAACGCGCCGCTGTCTCGAGCTGCTATTCCATGCTCATTGCTCTGGACGGCATAAGCATCCTACATGAAAGAGCAAAGTTCGTTCAGATAACTAGCATGTGCTGTTCTGGCTGTACAAAAAGTCTGAAAATGACAAGAATCGGTCAGAAATGCTGGCAACCTGCTCCTCCCTTGTAATGGAGTGCTGATCAGCACACAGCTCAGCGCACATCCCCATATGGAAATCATTATACACATCCCACAACCCGTCCTTGAGCATCCCGTCGATGAGGACATCATGCCCAAACCGCGACCCTCGCCTGCGATTCATCTCCACAGGAGGTCACTGTGAGCAATTAAGCTACACAAGAGAGGACCTTTGCTCCACCGAAAGCTATAATCAAGAGAAAAACTAGTAGAAACCTTGCCGTTGCAGCGTATTTGGGGGCATTGGACATGCTCTCCATGCCGCCGGCGACCACGACGTCGTTGATCCCCAGCTGAATCGACTGCGCCGCGAGCATGACAGCTGCCAGGAGCAGGTGAACAACATAAGTTTATGAGCAGCAGTGACAACTGACAAGCAACTTTGTAGGTGAGGGGATGAATTTTGGATACCCTTCATCCCCGAGGAGCAGACTTTGTTGATGGTGGTGCAGGGGACGGTGTTGGGCAGGCCGGCGCCGAGGGCGGCCTGCCTGGCGGGGGCCTGGCCGAGGTTGGCGCTGAGGACGTTGCCCATGAACACCTCCTGCACCAGCGCCGGGTCGACGCTGGCTCGCCGAAGAGCGCCTGATCAATCAATCGGATGTAAGACGTCGGAGGATGGCTGACCGGCCGACGGCTCGGATCCGGCCACCGCGAGGCGATTTGAGCGACTGCTTGATTACTACTGGCGGGGGAGTGAGAAAGAAGAGAAATTTGGTTACCCTGGATGGCGACGGAGCCGAGCCTGGTGGCCGGGAGGGAGGAGAGGGAGCCGAGCAGCGCGCCGATGGGCGTGCGGGCGACGCCGACGACGCACACGTCCCTGGGATCCAGGCCGCCGTCGGGGGCGCTGGTGCTCGGGGGCGGCGCCATGGTCGTGTTGGGCCGGCTTCGCTCCTGCTCCGCCGTGTGCTAGCCACGCTAGTGCTCGCCGGCGGCGGGCGGATTTGGTCGGAGAGAGGGAGAGACGGGGACGGCAGCGATCGGAGAAGAATGACTAGGAGAGAGAGAGAGAGACCATAAATGCCGTGCCGTTAGAGGATAACGGAATGCCGTTCTGGGCTTGGACTCTACCAGATATAAGGTGGGCTTGCCTTCTAGACTGGCCCAGCATATTTTTTTATTCTCAAAAAAAAAGCCAGCATTTTCTTCTGCCCATGCAAAACATGATCTATTATTAAGAAGAAGAAACAGACAAGGCGAGAAATGATTTATTATTGGTCACTTGGTGATGAGCAGGCCGATGAGGTCGCCCGCAACGCCGCACCGCTCCGTCGTCTCGCGATCCATGTCGGCCACCGGAGATGAGTGTCTCGGCATATTGCCCACCGTTGAAGCTGGGGCGGGCATCAACCATGAGTTCGGTTGCCGCAATGACATGTGCCTTGACACATACATCCCACGCGGGCCCCTCGGGTTTGCCCTGGTGCTTACCGCCTAGGTCACAGATGACTGCAGCGTTCTTCTTGGCGGTGCTGGTGGCGATTTGCAGGGCGACGCTGGCGAGGTCATGCTCGGTGGACGCGTGGCTGCTCTTTGGGTCGGCGCTTAGCACAGCCACACACAACGCGGGGTTAGTGGTCTTCTTGCATGTGCGGGCGATGAAGTCGATGTCGCTGCGGGCGGCGGGGAGGCCATAGGACAAGGTGGCGAGTACGACGAGGACCATAGCTAAGGATGTTGCAGCACTCGCTAGCACTTTGCACTTTGTATATACCTAGGCGTTGATGTATTGGTGTCATACATGGGGACTCTACATATCTATATATACACGCGCTATGGGGAAAAATCCTTATGATATGATCCGCCTTAATGATGGTCTATTTATTCTTTTTGCTAACCGTAATTGTATGTTAAATGAGTGGTACTACTAGCAAATCAAATAGTAGTAGTGATCCAGTTATTAAATGTCCAATGCATCTAATTGGCAAATAAGTGTAAATTAATTTACCTTCTTCATGAGAGGAAAAATGCATGTTGATAGAAAAAATTATACCAAAATCAACTAATAAATGTGCTCTAGCAAAAACATTCTTATGTAGTGGCATGGAGTATATACTTTTATAATATGGACGGCATGCGAGAAAATCCTTATGATATGATCTGCCTTAACCACAATATATTTATTCCTTTTGCTATATGGAGTGTAATAAGAAATCAAATAAGTAAATGAAGGATCGAGTGAGTACTCTAAGTCTCTTGAATTCATCAGTGAATACATGTACAGATTGTTTTGCAAATCAAGAAATAAATGTACTCTCATTATGCTTTCCATGAGTCGGAGTTTTGTTCCAAGAATGTACTCCCTCCGTTCATAAATACTTGTCTTTCTAGAGATTTTAACAAGTGACTACATACGGCGCAAAATGAGTGAATCTACACTTTAAAATATGTCTATGTACATCCGTATGTTGAGTCCATTTGAAATGCCTAGAAAGACAAGTATTTGGGAACGGAGGGAGTAATAAATGGAGACAGTCAACTAATGAAGTACCAACTACAAATATATTTACCTTTACTAATGAAAGTTGATACGAAGTGTATCTGGACATGGCAATCCCACCACCTAAATTTTATCATTCAACAATGATTTATAAGTTGGTCAAGAAGAACAATTATGTACAATTAAGAACATAGAAAGGAACAACCCTATCATGTTGAGACCGAAACTGTCGTCTAATCCCAGTTGGTATGAACAGTAAAATACAAAAAATTCTGAATTTTTGTCAACGAACTTTTCTTAGTTTTTCAACGAATGTGTTTTCATCATGGCATTGATGATCTGGGAAAATTCAGGTTTTTTTTTCCTGAAATTGTTCAACAGCTTGCTAGGAAAGAAAAGCCTACTGCGATGCAAACAGAGCACATAGGCCCCAGGCTAAGTTATGATTTGCTTCTGGGCCTCCTCCCTGGGCGATGTGGTACCAAACGGTGATATGTCTTGTATGCCCTAGGGCGAAGCTATGTCTCGCTTCGTGCGATACAGAAGCTAGTATCGCCTGAGGAGCACGAGACTGGACCCGCCGCGGGAGGCCACAGGCCTCAAAGCGCTCGCTATTTTTGTTTTCTTTCACATTTTTTTGTTTATACTTATAAACATTCTAAATATATATATATTACAGAAACACTTTATATTTAAAAAATGTTAATCATGCATTAGAAAATGTTAAATGTCTATAGAAAAATATTGTAGGAACACTTTACATTATTCTCTTTTTTTTCTCGACAAGCAAAAAAAATTTATTACTGAGAGGAACAGACAAGCCGAGAAATGATCTATTATAGATCATTTGGTGAGGAGCAGGCGGATGAGGTCGCCGGCGAGACCGCAATGCTCCGTCGTCTGACGGTCCATGTCAGCCAAGGGAGGCGTTTTGTGGATCGCCTTGAATGCGTTCTCGCATGTATCTCCTGCGCCCTTCCCCTCAGACACAATCTTCAACACATCAGCATAGTCCCCAACGTGGAAGCTGGGGCCAGCGTCGGCGATGAGGTCGGCTGCAGCAAGGACATGTGCCTTGACACATACATGCCACACTGGTGCCTCGGGTGTGCCCTGGTGTTTATAATCTAGGTCACAGATGGCCGCGGCGTTCTTCCGGGTGGTGTTGGTGGCGATTTGCAGAGCAATGCTGGCAAGGTCATGCTCGGTGGATGCTTGGGCGCTCTTTGGGTTGGCCCTTAGCACGGCCATGCACAATGCAAAGTTATTGGTCTTCTTGCATGTGCGAGCAATGAAGTTGATGTCGGCGTGGGTGGCGCGGAGGCCATAGGACATGGCGACAACTACAATGAAAACCATAGCTAAGGATGTTGCAACGCTTGCCATTGTAGTTTACACTTTGTATGAACCTAGGCGTTGCTGTGTTGATGTAATACATGGCGACTCTACATATCTATATATACACGGCACATGTGAGGAAATCATTAATCATACTGATATGATATGCCTTAATGATGGTCTATTTGTTCTTTTTGCTAAAGGTAAGCGCATATCAAATGTGTAATAGTACTTGCGAATCAAATAGTGATGTAGTTATTAAATGTAGAATAAATGCATCAAATCAAAAAATAAGGGTACCCCTACTTTCATTGAGCTTAGAATTCCCAAATTAATGTATCTTCTTTATGAGAGGAAAGATAAAGTAATCTTTGATAGTAGAAATTTATACAAAAATCAACTAATAAATGAGCTCTAGTAAAAAAATAGTAAATGCATTGATATGGAGTATAAATATTTATAGATGGACATCATGTGAGAAATTCATTATAATATTGTCTGCCTTTATCATGATATTCTTTTTGGCTACACACCTGCTGGGGCCCACAGCTATAAATATTAAACAAAATTTTAGAAATATTTTTAGTATTAAAATGTTTTTAAATATCTAGCACCCTAAAAAGTACAACCGATTTTTTCATAGAAACGACTAAAAGACAAAAAGAACAAATGAATAAATAAATAAACTCATGAAAAGTGTGCCGGCCCATTTTTCCTGGCTATCCTAGGGTGGAGCATATCCTATTTAACGCTACGAGGCCACAAATAGGAGGCAGCTCTTAACCAGCGCTTCAAGCACTTACGTGCATGTTCTCTTTCGGCCGGCTCATTAGCATGAGAGCTCGCTACACTTGATCGCTCAACAGCTGGATCGCTCGCTCGATCGGGTCTGCTACAAAAAAAATCTCTAATTCGGTCGTTCCATTGACCGTTTAACCATGTTCATAGATATTTGGAAAACAATTATCAGTTTTGAAAAAAAGGTTTATCAATTTGACAAAAATTTCACATTTTTGACAAAAAAATCATCGATTTTGAAGAAAAGTTCACAAATTTTAATAAAATCCATCGATTTTGAAAAACGTTCATCAATTTTGAAACAACGTTCACGAAATTGAAAGAAGTTCATCGATTCTGTTAAAGAGTTCACGACTCTGGAACAAGTTCATCGTTTTTGAAGAAAAGTTACGAATTTCGAAGATCATTGACTTTTTAAAATGTTGACGGATTTGAAAAAACGTTCATGAATTTTGGAAAAGTTCATTGATATTTATAAAAAGCTTACTTTTTTTTAAAAAAGATCTATTTTTATAAACAAATGTTCTTGAATTTGCAAATAGTTCACGCATTTAAGGAAAAAAATAAAAGAATAAAAAGTAAGAATAAAAAAGAAGGAAAAGGAACAAGAAAAGAAACCTAAACAACAACCGTCCAA
>NC_041385.1:4111493-4120088 GCF_002162155.2 Triticum dicoccoides | reverse complement strand
TCCATTCGGCCAATTAGTCTTTAAACGGCACTGAAGGTGCCATATAGGGTTTGGGCCATTTTTTATATATGCTGGGTGCTTCTTATATCTCGCTTGACACGATATAGAGCATAACCTTGCCTCAAGCAGACTTATGGTGGGCCTGCCCAGCTGTGTTACGTACGTTGTTTTCCTTTTACATTGGAATATTTTAAAATATATTATATATTTTAAAATTTTAATTACTCGTTCATAGCACATTAAACATTGTTCATGCAGTTAAAAACACCACACAACTTTTAATTTGTTTTGATAGCATTCGAAAAAGCTCTTGACATTTAAAGAAATGACACATTTCAAAAGATGTTACTGCTATTTTTGTTAAATTTTAATACATAGTAAAAAAAAGTTTGTGCAATTCAATAGCTTTTCATACCATTCAATAAAATATTCATGTGTTATATAAAATGTGTTCATGAGATTTAAAAACTGTTTATACGGTGTAAATTGTTAATAAAAGGTTCGTGCAATTTTAAAAAAGGTTCAACCTGTATTTGAGAAATGTTTAACATATTTTTTTTCAAAACATATGTTTGAAAAAAATAGATTATGTATTTTAAAAAAGGTTCAGCGTGTATCAAAAAAGGTTTCACACGTATATGAAAAATGTACAATGTATATTGAAAAAGTAGTCATGTGTTGAAAAATAGAAAACAAAAAAAACTAAGGAAACCAATGAAGAAGCACAGTAAACCAGTCAAAAAACATGTAGAAGCTTCTAAAACCAGCAATAGAAGCTTCCTAAAACCGGCCATATTGGGCTAGCCTGTGTAGCGAACGCCTACTATGAGACGGAATATCGTCTCCTGTAGGCAAGATATAGCCCTCGTGATATATGTTCCCCTAAAAAACGTACTATAGATATCCTTATAAATCGTGGTCTTAAACTGTCAAGCAAATTAGAACTTAACAGCACATAAGATTTGCAGCCTAGGTTGATCTAGCCAGCAAATGTCCACTGAGTTAACTTAGGCCCAAATGCAATAATACGCCTCAAAAGTTGTGCAGAATTGATTGCTCTTCTGCCTATAGCTTCGGTTTAAGGACTCTCATCCGGCACAATCGGTGTGATCATCAGCCCTTGCCTTTCACCCCCTACCCTACCCAGTCTTGAGCCACCTTGATCGTCTGGATTGTGCCCCCCTGCAGTGCAGCAGGCAAAAAATTTTCCTTAAAAAAATGAGTCGCAGGGTCAGTGCATGGGATAACTAACTTTAAATTATCAAGTTGCTAATGCGAAGTCGGTGGAAAGAAATTATATGTCCACCCAGCCTCCCCAACTTGCTAATCATCCCGAATTCACTGGCGGAGCTCCCAGTCAAGGTTCGTGTTTGGCACTCGTTGATTGTGGTGCTCCTGTGTTGCGTCGTGGGTTTGGTATGCACGTCGGTGCGGTGCGTTAGATTGCTCGCAAGTCTTGGTATTGGGATCCCTCGATGAAACCCCACAACTACTTGTGTCTTTCGTGGCGATGGTCCTCTTAGTCTGCTAGGTATGTCCTGCCTTATGTTGAGTGTCTTGTTCCTCTCCTTTCTTGTAACCTTGTTACTTGTATGGTTTTCGGCCTGCTTTTCCTATAAACGGGTCAACTTGTTCAGGTTTTTGATCCGGTTTCCTTGATAAACTGGATCACTCTCCTGGCATAATGGCCACTTTGAGTAATATATTCAGGTGGAGGAACTGTCGGTGTCAAAACCGGCGGATCTCGGGTAGGGGGTCCCGAACTGTGCGTCCAAGGTCGATGGTAATAGGAGACAGGGGACAGGATGTTTACCACCTGGTCCGGGCCCTCTCTATGGAGGTAATACCCTACTTCCTGCTTGATTGATCTCGATGGATATGAGTATTACAAGAGTTGAGCTACCACGAGATCGTAATGGCTAAACCCTAGAAGTCTAGCCTGTATGACTATGGTAATGAGTATATCCCTCCGGACTAAGTTCTCCGGTTTATATAGACACCGGGAGGATCTAGGGTTACACAAGGTCGGTTACAAAGAACGGAATCTACATATTCGGTCGCCAAGCTTGCCTTCCACGCCATGGAGAGTCCCATCCGGACACGGGTGCAGTCTTCGGTCTTCGCATCTTCACAGCCCATCAGTCCGGCCCATGGCTAACAGGCCGGACGCCCGAGGACCCCTTAGTCCAGGACTCCCTCAGTAGCCCCTGAACCTGGCTTCAATGACAAGGTATCCGGCGCGTAGATCTGTCTTCGGCATTGCAAGGCGGGTTCCTCCTTCCGAACTCCAAAATAGTCTTCGAACGTACCGATGTGTCCGGACCTATAACACACACCGCACACAACCGTAGAGAGAATATAATATTTCACGAATCCAATCCGCCGACAACTTTTTGTAACATGACATCACGTCTGTCCGATCATGATTTCGAACCGTTTTTTGACTGCAGCCCCACGTTTCAAGACGCGGTTGCCATTGGCACATCTTGTCAAAGCAGAGACCGTGTCCCCTCATTGTGGGATTCTCATCAATACGTGTATGGGTAACCCAACCGTGCCGTTTATACAGCCCTTGGGAATAGGCGGGTTCTAAGGCGAGTGAGGAGGCGCTTGATATTCGCGATTCTTTATAAGGGGATAAGAATTCACCCTTGTCTACTCACGCCTTCTCCTTCCTCTGCCCTTCCATCCTTGAGCTCCAGCGCCCAAGCTCTAGCTTTCCCTGTCTGAGAAAGCACTCCAACCATGTCCAGATCCGGAGCTGGAGGCAAGTTGATGGCCTCCTCCGTTAAGAAGAAAGATATAAGGAGCTCCAAGAGGCCGGATACCTGGCCAAGGAGATCGTTCACCGAGTTCCAGCCAAGGGACAGATCATCCCTACCCCTAAGCCTCATGAGAGGGTGGTGTTCCTCGCGCATTTTGTCCGCGGGCTGGGATTCCTTCTCCACCCGTTTGTCCGCGGACTGATGTTTTACTACGGGCTAGACTTCCATGATCTAGCCCCCAACTTTATCCTCAACATCTCGGCATTTATAGTTGTGTGCGAGGCTTTTCTCCGCATCCCACCTCACTTCGGCCTATGGCTGAAGACCTTCAATGTGAAGCCGAAGGTGGTAAGCGGCCAACAGGTAGGGTGCGGAGGCGCTATGGTGGGCAAGATGCCCAATGTCACCTGGCTCGAAGGTTCCTTTGTGGAGACGGTGAAGGGGTGGCAATCGGGGTGGTTCTACATCACCGAGCCGTGTGACACCAACTGGGCGGCGGCCCCCGAATTTCAATCTGGAGTTCCAATGCGGCTCACCTCCTGGCAAGAGAAGGGCCTAACCTGGGGTTCTTTAAACGAGCTGACTGGGCTCCAGACGTGTGTCCAGAACATGATACCCAAGAGGATCAAACTTGTCAACGTGATCCAGGTTATGCTCATCCGCCGGATCCTTCCGTGCCAACGTCGGACTTGCTATTTGTGGGAATTCGATCCGGCCAAGCACCAGACGCTGCTAGAGCTCTTCGGCACAACGCACGAAGATATCTGGAAAGTGCTCTTCAAGGCCAGCAAGACACCACCACCTACGACCGAGGATCGTGGGCTTAGCTTAAAGCGCCAGGCTAATTCGGTAAGTTCTTTCATGTTTTCAAGGTATAACCTTTACTGGCGTATTTTGAGGAAGGAGTCTAAGCCCTCTTATCAATTTTTTAGGCCTGGACTAACATAGCGAGGCGGATTAATTGTCCGACCCCGCTACCCGAAGACAAAGAAACCCCACTCCTGACGAAGATGTTGTTTCCAGCGCCTTACGATGTGCCGGAGAAGAAGGCCAAGAAGATGACCAAGGGGACCAGGAGTGGCCTTCGTTGAAAGGGTACTTCGGACCTGTCGTCCGAAGACGAGACCGACTCTTCAGCTGCCGAAGACGACGAGGAGGAGGAGGAAGAAAGCGACTCCCCTCCCAGGGGGGAAGGAAAAAGAGGGGGGCCTCCACAAATCTGGAGACGAAAGCGCCCAAGAGGGGGAAGGGCTCCCTTGAGGATAACTCCACGTGGGATGTCGATAGCAGTCCGAAGCGAATGCCCCGGACCAAGCCTCGGGCCGCCTCGTAAGTACCACGAACCTTATGCACATCCAAATGCCCGACCTTTCCATTTTGTAATATTAATACGTTTGAATTATGCCATTGCAGTCCGGCCCGCGACAGCTCCCCGCGATCCTCGACAGAGGGTTCGCTAGACTCAAAGGAGATGGCTAGCATGTCACTGCCGCCTGCTCACTCTGTCTCGCCCAAGGGTGATGACGAGGTGGTGCCCCAAAGGACCTTCCTCGACCGGGAGGTTCCGGAGATCGTCAGGGTGGCGTCCAAGGATGACTCCTCGGCCGCCGGACACATGGGGGAAAAAGCCCCCATGGGGACTGATGATGGGGGCCGAGTTCCATTCGGCCCTCAGCCGGATACCATTCCGGAGACCTACACAGCTCCGGAGTCCAGCGAACGGCCTTCCCCGAAAGGAGAAGGTGTGCCTGTTCGGCCAGTGACCTCTGTCCAACCAGAGGCACCGGATAATTTGCTGGAAGCGCTGCGAGGCGCTTCCATTGTAGATGAACACCGTGTCCTTATGGGTACGGTGATCGAAAAGGTTCAGTCTACCAAAAGCGGACTGACCGAAGCCTGCGCTAGCCTTTTAACAGGCTTTGATGTAATAATTTAGAAAGAATATCACGGCGTAGACAGTAGCCCCTGATGCTCTGTTCGGTGTTCGGAAAGAAAAAGCCGAACAGAGGATCTAAACAATTTTCGCAGGAGTCTAACATAAGATGTCTATGTGAATAAGCAGGCGTCGCTGCTAGCTGCTGCCGCTCATACTGCGAAGGTCTCCAGACTGAAGCGGAGCCTGGAGCGGGCCGAGGAAGAGCTTGGCCTCATGAAGAAGCAGCTGGAGGACAGCCAAGGTATGCAATAACCTGTGCGTATATTTTAGAAAGGATGAATGGTTCGTGCTGACTAAAGTGTCATGAACTTTATTAAGGGCCATGACCGAGGTGGCGTCCCTCAAGAAGGCGTTAGCCGAGGCCGAGGACAAAGCGGCCAAGGAGCGCGCTACGCGCGAGAAGCACGTGGCCCGGGTCGGCGAGGTCCAGCAAGAGCTCCAGGATGCCGTCAAGAAGTACGAGTCCTTGGAGCATGATTCTAAGACGCAAGCGTCCGAACTTGTGAACGCCCGCCAGAGCGCACAAGAGGCTCCAGCCGCGGCCAAGAGCGCCCTTCAGGAAATCCAGGCGGCCAGAAAGATCGCGTCGGGTAAGGCTTTCATTATGCAAAACAAGTCTGTGAAGGAAGCATTACTTTTACTTACTCGGCTTACATTGTTTTTGCCGAGCTTCCGCATTTTGATTTTCGGCAAAAAGTAATGGCACTTGACAATGACCAATTTTCAAGTAGCGGGAATCAATTTTTTTAATTTAGATATTTTGTGTAATCTTATAGTGTACGGTGGGTCTATGAAATATCAAGTTTTCCAAAGCACTTAGGCTTAAGGAACACTGCTGACTATAATACCCTTGATTACATAAATTTAATATTTTATTAGAAGGACCTCTCCATATCGATGGTAAGTAAAATTCAGAGGGGTAAGTACCTGAATGTACTTGCCAAGCACCGTAACACAGATTCCAAATAATTCAAGTCTTTGTTGTCAGAAATTTAAGCAATGTGCTGCGTACTTACTCAATATTAGGTAGAAAGTTAATATTGCAAGTTCAAAATGAGCAAACACTCCAAAGACAAACATCCTTTAAGATCCAACAGCGGTGTTAGTTCGTATATGCAATTGTGAAGCAATCAGTAACACATCAAACACTGTTTAGATGGCATTATGAAAATCCTCCTGTTTTCGAGCATGCAACCACATTGTGCACGGATAAAAGCAAGTAATGAACACGTAAAAAGAAGCAAGTAATGAACATTCTTGAGGGAGGAAGCAAACATTTTATATATAGGTGCCTATGGTAATCCGGGATGTTTATTTTTCTTTGATTTTCATGTGAACAGTAGGGAGGGTCCTTAGTTTTTTCATTTTTCTAAGTAACCAATGCACTTGATTCAGCCAATGAGCTTATAAGCTATAGCATGTGAGAAGACCACCAAATCGACCATGCCCACGACCACGACGCAAACGTTTGAGAGCCATCTGCATGGATGGCCTTTGTTGTGGATCTTCGACGGTGCAATCCATGCCCAACCTATTGGCAACGGTTGGTTGAACCCGGCCATATTCATGTGTGCAGCACCAAAACTGGCGATCTTGGGATTCAACTCGCGATCAAGCAAGATGTTGCTAGAGTTGATGTTGTGGTGGACAATTGGCTTATTGCATCCATAGTGCAAGTGGCAGAGACCTTTGGCCACGCCGATGGCAATGGATCTCCTCTCTGGCCAGCTTAGCAGCCGACCAGCATCGTTTGCCTGGTGCAACAAGTAGTCAAGGCTTCCATTCACCTCGTACTTGTAGACGAGCATGATTGCTTCCTCCCTCTCAATAACATCTAGGATTTTGATGATGTTGTCGTGAGTAACACATCAAACACTGTTTAGATGGCATTATGAAAATCCTCCTGTTTTCGAGCATGCAACCACATTGTGCACGGATAAAAGCAAGTAATGAACACATAAAAAGAAGCAAGTAATGAACATTCTTGAGGGAGGAAGCAAACATTTTATATATAGGTGCCTATGGTAATCCGGGATGTTTATTTTTCTTTGATTTTCATGTGAACAGTAGGGAGGGCCCTTAGTTTTTTCATTTTTCTAAGTAACCAATGCACTTGACAGCCAATGAGCTTATAAGCTATAGCATGTGAGAAGACCACCAAATCGACCATGCCCACGACCACGACGCAATCGTTTGAGAGCCATCTGCATGGATGGCCTTTGTTGTGGATCTTCGACGGTGCAATCCATGCCCAACCTAAATACGGTGGCCATCTCCTCCATGTATCGCGATTGATCTGGGATGCCCTTGTCGACGACGACCTTAAACTGTTCCATGTTGTTTGCCATAAGCTCATCGCAATTGTCTCGCACCCAAATTGCTAACTGGCCATCCGCTCCAGCTCTAGTGGCCACCTGCCCAGTCACGAGCTCCAGCAGCACTACACCGAAGCTATAAGTGTCTACCTTCTCCGTCAGTTGGCTTGTTGCAACCCCATATTCTGCAGGTAATCAGATATTACTACTACTTAAAAGACAAAGCAAGTGAAGACATAATTCCATTTCCCAACCTACCTGGAGCCGCATACCCAAATTTACCAGGAGGCAGGTCCGTGATTGGCAACGGTTGGTTGAACCCGGCCATATTCATCTGCGCAGCACCAAAACTGGCGATCTTGGGATTCAACTCCCGATCAAGCAAGATGTTGCTAGAGTTGATGTTGTGGTGGACAATTGGCTTATTGCATCCATAGTGCAAGTGGCAGAGACCTTTGGCCACGCCGATGGCAATGGATCTCCTCTCTGGCCAGCTTAGCAGCCCACCAGCATCCTTTGCCTGGTGCAACAAGTAGTCAAGGCTTCCATTCACCTCGTACTTGTAGACGAGCATGATTGCTTCCTCCCTCTCAATAACATCTAGGATTTTGATGATGTTGTCGTGACAGATGCTAGCTAACAGGATCATCTCAGACTTGCAACGGTTCTTGACATTGTCATCTACTAATAGCATTGGGTTCATGTTCTGGAATTTCTTGACGACTAGTGTAGTCGGGAGACCAATACCAACAATGTCCTGAACATGCACTAAGTATAGTTCATCCTCCCCTATCCTTCTGCTAGCCCACATCCTTCTCACATTATTTTCAGTAAGGTTGTCAACTACACCTTGTTCATTGTACTCAATCGGCAGTGTTACTGTAGGACGGCTCCAGAACTGCATCCTCTCAGCGGCCAGATAGGGCGTGAAGAGTGTTTGTGTGTCAAGGTTGTATCAACCTGCGAACACTTTTTTTATTAGTATTCAGAAGCTTGATCTCCCTTTGGTTCAAAGAGGGTTTTTTTTTGTTAACTTATTTCCACATTACAATGCGTATTAGGAAATAGGGTATGCATGCATGAGCATTTATGACCAACGGCTCTTTGAGCCAATGCATGAACCCTACACAACCGCTCTTATGCGAGGTGTTGCCAAAATGCATTCGTTTTTTGAAACGTATGGAGTACTAACTATTAAGAGATAACGGGAGAAGCAAGCTCGTAATCAGTTTTAGCCAGAAAAGGTAATTAGTTTGAGTCAAATAGTGACAACAAAGGAACAAATAATGGCGAATTAGAATAATATGTTTGCTTTTGAAATAGTTCAGGATTTTATGGAGCGCGACCTACAAAGGAACTTTTCGTTTAAAGGCCATGAGATCCTGCTACTATATTTATTTATTTTGCGCAATTTGGTTCTTCATACATGATACAAAGGTCAAATTACTGAAGTGATGATAAATTGCTGGTAGCCTGCACCTAGTATGACTTTTATTATGGATATATTCTAAGTCCTGCATCCTTGCAACTTATTTACGTTATAGTAGAAAGAAACAAGACATCACACGATAACATCAAG
>NC_041385.1:4109167-4111239 GCF_002162155.2 Triticum dicoccoides | reverse complement strand
AACATTCAGAACCCAGAGAGGGGGTAGGGGTATTGCAAGAAAGAGAAGAAACAAGACATCACAGGATATAATTTCAGAAGCTAGAGAGAGAAGTGGGGAGGGGAGGGGAGGGGAGGGAAAGATAGTGAAACCACACATCATATGATAACAATCAAAAACCATAGATGGAATGATGGATGGATAGATAGAGAGAGCCCTGCATCCTTGCAACTTATTTACGTGCACTAGAAACCACTGAGATAGAGAGAGAGAGAGAGAGAGAGAGAGCAAGAGAGAGATAGATAGATAGAGAGAGAGAGAGTGAGAGTGAGAGAGAGAGAGAGAGCACCTGGCGTAGAAGTAGAAGTACGTACCTCGGGCCTCAGTAGTTCGAACGGTGCAGAAGCAAGCTGCTGAGTGTGACGCGTAGCCTCCTGCCTGCTGCTACCGCCGGACTAATTACCAGTTAGGGAGTGGTGATTGAGTGGTGTTGGTGCTTGATCCAGCGGTGTGGGGCGTATATATACTCCATTAGCCCAAGCATGGCGCGCAGAAGAGAGCTGGTGGAGCCCCTGGGCCCACAGGAAGGCATGTGGTGGGGCCCTTTGCACGACTTGCAGCGGCGTGCTATTGACCAACGAAGCTGCAAACGGGGGTCAAAGTGACAAGTGTCTCAACCATAAACTATTGGAGCAGGGTATAAGATAACCTATCTAGCTCATAAATTAACCGAAGCGTGGCAGGTGCAGTCGTGCAGGATTCAGTGCAAGCGAACCCGACATAGACAGTGGTGCATGTCTGTATGTATGTACGAAAACCAAAAAGCAGAAGAAGCTGTTGGCCACCCCTGCCTCTGTCTGGAAGGAAACCTCTAAGAAACACCCTACTAGCTAGCCTAGCTATTTCTTCCGTTCACGCACTGAGGGTCAAGTCCATACTCCAGACTACCCACTGCAGAGAGATCTGATGCCCCAACATCAAACCCTCTACGCCAAGTGACATCGCATGCTTTCCTAGCCGGGGCAACACTTATTTTGGGACGGAGTGAGTATGATATAAATTTTGCTAAAGTCAGTACAAAGTTGAGTCACTTGTTTTGGGACGGAGTGAGTATGATATTTGCAATTATGTATGTCTGGGTGCAGTTCCATCCTACTGTCGGTTATTTTGAACAAAATTCGATTGATGGAAATTTTGTCTGCTTAGCTGAATGTGATCTATGTGTTCTAAAACAAGGAGTACACATTTGATCACGTGCTTATTTGCTCGTGTTTGGTACAACCGCCACTGCCAGGTCAGTTGCAGTGCAATTGCTCCATTCAACTTTAGCTCGCCCTGATTATACAATCTAATATCACTCCTTAATAAGGTGGAGATATTGTTGTTTTTGTTACGTAATCTCAGGTCCGCTAATCAGCGTTTCCGACCCACATGCATCATTGGCCTATCTCAATTGGTTGAGAGAGTGGATGTACAAACCCAACACCTGCGTTCAAATCCTCACGGAGGCGAATTTCAAATTCCTATTTATTCTTGAGGACCAAGTTTTCCTGGTACTCACGCATTTATTGAGGACTAGGCTTGGTGCGTAACCAAGATTAAAAATCCTAGTACTCATACTTAAAAGGCTGTATGCATTCCTAGTTGGTGTAGAGGCCGGGGAAGTGAAATTCACCCCCAATTTTTAATGGGGAGTGAGCCTAGGTCAACTGGTTGGGGGAGTGGATGTACAAACCCAACACCTGGGTTCAAATCCCCATGAACACGAATTTATGTTCCTATTTATTCTTGAGCACCAGGCTTTCCTGGTACTCACGCATTTATTGAGGAATAGGCTCGGTGCGTAACTAAGATGAAAAATCCTAGTACTCATACTTAAAAGGCCGTATGCGTAGGTCCCTATTTATTCTTAAGGACCAGACTTTCCTGGTACTCACGGATTTATTGAGGACTAGACTTTGTGCGTAACCGAGACAAAAATCCTAGTTGGTGTAGAGGCCGGAGAAGTGAAATTCTCACCCATATTTAGAGTTTGTGTGTTGAATTGCAGGAGAGAAGCAAGGGTCAAGCAAGAGAGCAATGACGAGGAGAGG
>NC_041385.1:4105882-4108897 GCF_002162155.2 Triticum dicoccoides | reverse complement strand
CATGATGGCCGAATCAGGGACCCAGCGGGTTAATAGGTTCTGGGCGCTCGCCGATTCGGACTCAGATGATTCAGACGATGAGGATGGCCGGATCGTCGCCGGAACGGCAGGGGAGGCGTCATCTCCGACGCCATCTGATTTCGTTTGCGAATCCCTTCGGGTGGGCTACTCCGAAGGAGAATTTGCTGACTGCATCGACGAAATCATGCCTAGGAGTGACAGGGCCTGGGATGGACTAGGCGACGTCGACAAGGTGGAGGTCCTCCGGCGAGTGGTTGACCGGTGGACTACCCCGACGGCGGTGCGACCTTGGAAGGGACCACTCCCGAAGGTAAGTCTTCTATCCCTTACTCTTGGTGACTTCATTGGTTCCTCGGAAATGGTGCAGCGGCGCAGGAAGAAGGGGTAGCAGTTCATGAGGCTGTCACTGCCGCAGCCGCCGGCGGCAGCCTATCCAGTAGGAGCGATCAGGGTGCCAGGAAGGGTCGTTTGAATTCACTTTTGGGTCGTGATGGGCCGGATTCGGCATAGGACGTCCCGATGACAACTGGGTATTTGGCCCAGTTTCGTTCAGCAGATTTCGGGCTTGATTGCATCATATCAGTTGGACTGCTGCAGGCTTAAGTCGGGCCGACTCGACGCATGCATACAAGGGGGGTCGAGGTGACGTCCTTTTGACTAGGGTTAGACCGTGGCGGGTGCTTCCTGGTTTCCCATCGCGAATTGGTCAGGCGACGAGACTTGGTGTGCCGCCGGCGACTATGGGCCTGAATGCGCTGGCCATGGTGGGCAGGGGTACTGGACCACAACCTCCCTCCTCGCTACAATCCAGCCACGGCATGACCGGACGACCGGGATGGAAGGGCACCAAGTGCTCCTCACGACGGCGACGATGCAGGCCATGGTGGTTTCCGCGGCGGACGTGGTGGCCTTGCTAGTGGGCGTGGCGGTGACGTCGGCTATGAGGGTTAGTGCTACCACTATCACACTGGCGGAAATCAGTGGGGTGAAGGCGGGTATTATCATGGGTCGTCCTCCAATGGGGGCCGGGGCTTGATGACCCACAAGTATAGGGGATCTATCATAGTCCTTTGATAAGTAAGAGTGTCAAACCGAACGAGGAGCAGAAGGAAATGACAAGCGATTTTCAGTAAGGTATTCTCTGCAAGCACTAAAATTGTAGGTAACAGATAGTTTTGTGATAAGATAATTTATAACGAGTAACAAGCAATGAACGTAAATAAGGTGCAGCAAGGTGGCCCAATCTTTCTTGTAGCAAAGGATGGACAAATTCTTATAATGAGAAAAGCGCTCCCGAGGACGCATGGAAATTATCGTCAAGCTAGTTTTCATCACGCTCATATGATTCACGTTCGTTACTTTGATAATTTGATATGTGGGTGGACCGGTGCTTGGGAGGACAAGCATCCCACTTATGATTAACCCCTATTGCAAGCATCCGCAACTACAAAAGAAGTATTAAGGTAAATCTAACCATAGCATGAAACATATGGATCCAAATCAGCCCCTTACGAAGCAACACATAAACTAGGGTTTAAACTTCTGTCACTCTAGCAACCCATCATCTACTTATTACTTCCCAATGCCTTCCTCTAGGCCCAAATAATGGTGAAGTGTCATGTAGTCGACGTTCAGACAACACCACTAGAGGAGAGACAACATACATCTCATCAAAATATCGAACGAATACTAAATTCACATGACTACTAATAACAACACTTCACCCATGTCCTCAGGAACAAACGGAACTACTCACAAAGCATATTCATGTTCATGATCAGAGGGGTATTAATATGCATTAAGGATCTGAACAAATGATCTTCCACCGGATAAACCAACTAGCATCAACTACAAGGAGTAATCAACACTACTAGCAACCTACAAGTACCAATCTGAGGTTTGGATACAAAGATTGGATACAAGAGATGAACTAGGGTTTGAGAGGTTATGGTGCTGGTGAAGATGTTGATGGAGATTGACCCCCTCCCATGAGAGGATCGTTGGTGATGACGATGGTGATTTCCCCCTCCCGGAGGGAAGTTTCCCCGGCAGAACAGCTCCGCCGGAGCCTTAGATTGGTTCCGCCAAGGTTCCGCCTCGTGGCGGCGGAGTTTCGTCCCGTAAGCTTGCTTATGATTTTTTCCAGGGTAAAAGAATTCATATAGCAGAAGATGGGCACCGGAGGGCCACCAGGGGGCCCACGATGCAGGGGGCGCGCCCCCCACCCTCGTGGTCAGGGTGTGGGCCTCCTCTGGTACTTCTTTCCCTCAATAATTCTTATTAATTCCAAAAATGACTTTCGTGGAGTTTCAGGACTTTTGGAGCTGTGCAGAATAGGTCTCCAATATTTGCTCCATTTCCAGCCCAGAATCCCAGCTGCCGGCATTCTCCCTCTTCATGTTAAACCTTGTAAAATAAGAGAGAATAGCCATAAGTATTGTGACATAACGTGTAATAACAGCCCATAATGCAATAAATATCGATATAAAAGCATGATGCAAAATGGACGTATCAACTCCCCCAAGCTTAGACCTCGCTTGTCCTCAAGCGAAAGCCGATATCAAAAAATATGTCCACATGTTTAGAGATAGCGGTGTCGATAAAAATAAAATACGGACATGAGGGCATCATGATCATTCTTATAACATCAACATATATAAATTTTGTCATATGATTTCTTATGCTCAAGTAACAATCTATTCACAATGTCAAGTATGATTCAGAAACTTCATTGAGAACTAACAAACGAAAATCTCAGTCATTGAAGCAATTGCAATTTATCATAACATCGGAAAGAGTCAATAATAGAGCTTTTCAGCAAGTCCACATACTCAACTATCATTTAGTCTTCCACAATTGCTAACACTCACACAATACTTATGGTTCCGGAGTTTTAATCGGACACAGAGAAAGATAGGGGCTTATAGTGTTGCCTCCCAACGTTCTACCTCAAGGGTAATGTCAACAATAATAGTTCATGCTAACTTACATCCA
>NC_041385.1:4104569-4105681 GCF_002162155.2 Triticum dicoccoides | reverse complement strand
CCCTAGAGGCAATAATAAAGTTATTATTTATTTCCTCATATCATGATAAATGTTTATTATTCATGCTAGAATTGTATTAACCGGAAACATGATACATGTGTGAATACATAGACAAACATAGTGTCACTAGTATGCCTCTAGTTGAACTAGCTCATTGATCAAAGATGGTTATGTTTCCTAACCATAGGCATGTGTTGTCATTTGATTAATGGGATCACATCATTAGGAGAATGATGTGATTGACTTGACCCATTCCGTTAGCTTAGCACTTGATCGTTTAGTATGTTGCTATTGCTTTCTTCATGACTTATACAAAGTTCCTTCAACTATGAGATTATGCAACTCCCGTTTACCGGAGGAACACTTTGTGTGCTACCAAACATCACAACGTAACTGGGTGATTATAAAGGTGCTCTACAGGTGTCTCCAAAGGTACATGTTGAGTTGGCATAATTCGAGATTAGGTTTTGTCACTCCGGTTGTCGAAGAGGTATCTCTGGGCCCTCTCGGTAATACTCATCACCTAAGCCTTGCAAGCATTGTAACTAATGAGTTAGTTATGAGATGATGTATTACAGAACGAGTAAAGAGACTTGCCGGTAACGAGATTGAACTAGGTATTGGATACCGACGATCGAATCTCGGGCAAGTAACATACCGATGACAAAGGGAACAACGTATGTTGTTATGCGGTTTGACCGATAAAGATCTTCGTAGAATATGTGGGAACCAATATGAACATCCAGGTTCCGCTATTGGTTATTGACCGAGAATAGTTCTAGGTCATGTCTACATAGTTCTCGAACCCGTAGGGTCCGCACGCTTAACGTTACGATGACAGTTTTATTATGAGTTTATAAGTTTTGATGTACCGAAGTTTGTTCGGAGTCCCGGATGTGATCACGGACATGACGAGGAGTCTCGAAATGGTCGAGACATAAAGATTGATATATTGGATGAATATATTCAGACATCGGAAGTGTTCCGGGTGTTTTCGGAGAAAAACCGGAGTACCGGAGGGTTACCGGAACCCCCGGGAAGTAATGGGCCTTGTTGGGCCCTAGTGGAAAGAGAGAGGGGCCGGCCAGGGCAAGAGGCGCGCCCCTCCCCTT
>NC_041385.1:4068928-4104439 GCF_002162155.2 Triticum dicoccoides | reverse complement strand
CCCCCTCTCCCACTCCTTCCTTCCCCCTCCTTCTTGGAATAGGAAAGGGAGGGGGTAAACCTACTTGGAGTAGGTTTCCCCCTCCTAGGGCGCGCCTCCCCTTAGGCCGGCCCCCTCCTCCTCTCCCCCTTTATATACGGGGGCGAGGGTCACCCCATAGACATAAGTTGATCTACGGATCGTTCCTTAGCCGTGTGCGGTGCCCCCCTCCACCATATTCCACCTCGGTCATATTGTCGCGGAGTTTAGGCGAAGCCCTGCGCCGGTAGAACATCATCATCGTCACCACGCCGTTGTGCTGACGGAACTCATCCCCGACGCTTCGCTGGATTGGAGCCCGGGGGACGTCATCGAGCTGGACGTGTGCTGAACACGGAGGTGCCGTACGTTCGGTGCTTGGATCGGTCGATTCGTGAAGACGTACGACTACATCAACCGCGTTGTCATAATGCTTCCGCTTAACGGTCTACGAGGGTACATAGACAACACTCTCCCCTCTCGTTTCTATGCCATCACCATGATCTTGCGTGTGCGTAGGAAATTTTTTGAAATTACTGCGTTCCCCAACAGTGGCATCCGAGCCTAGGTTTTATGGTTTGATGTTATATGCACGAGTAGAACACAAGTGAGTTGTGGGCGATATAAGTCATACTGCTTACCAGCATGTCATACTTTGGTTCGGCGGTATTATTGGATGAAGCGGCCCGGACCGATATTACGCGTACGCTTACGCGAGACTGGTTTTACTGCCGTGCTTTGCACACAGGTGACTAGCGGGTGTCAGTTTTTCCTACTTTAGTTGAACCGAGTGTGGCTACGCCCGGTCCTTGCGAAGGTTAAAACAACATCAACTTGACAAACTATCGCTGTGGTTTTGATGCGTAGGTGAGATTGGTTCTTGCTATATTTTGCAACAACAAAGTAGAGGATGTCTAACTTGTTTTTGCAGGGCATGTTGTGATGTGATATGGCCAAGACGTGATGCTATATTTTATTGTATGAGATGATCATGTTTTGTAACCGAACTTATCGGCAACTGGCAGGAGCCATATGGTTGTCGCTTTATTGTATGAAATGCAAACGCCCTGTAATTGCTTTACTTTATCACTAAGCGGCAGCGATAGTCGTAGAAGCAATAGATGGCGTAAATGACAACGATGCTACGATGGAGATCAAGGTGTCGTGCCGATGACGATGGTGATCACGATGGTGCTTCGGAGATGGAGATCACAAGCACAAGATGATGATGGCCATATCATATCACTTATATTGATTGCATGTGATGTTTATCCTTTATGCATCTTATCTTGCTTTGATTGACAGTAGCATTTTAAGATGATCTCTCACTAAAAATTATCAAGAAGTGTTCTCCCTGAGTATGCACCGTTGCCAAAGTTCGTCGTGCCCAGACACCACGTGATGATCGGGTGTGATAAGCTCTACGTCCATCTACAACGGGTGCAAGCCAGTTTTGCACACGCAGAATACTGAGGTTAGACTTGACGAGCCTAGCATATGCAGATATGGCCTCGGAACACGGAGACCGAAAGGTCGAGCGAGAATCATATAGTAGATATGATCAACATAAAGATGTTCACCATTGAAAACTACTCCATCTCACGTGATGATCGGTTATGGTTTAGTTGATTTGGATCACGTGATCACTTAGATGGCTAGAGAGATGTCTGTCTAAGTGGGACTTCTTAAGTAATATGATTAAATTGAACTTAAATTTATCATGAACTTAGTACCTGATAGTATTTTGCTTGTCTATGTTTGTTGTAGATAGATGGCTCGTGCTGTTGTTCCGTTGAATTTTAATGCGTTCCTTGAGAAAGCAAAGTTGAAAGATGGGTAGCAATTACACGGACTGGGTCCGTAACTTGAGGATTATCCTCATTGCTGCACAGAAGAATTACGTCCTGGAAGCACCGCTGGGTGCCAGGCCTGCTGCAGGAGCAACACCAGATGTTATGAACGTCTGGTAGAGCAAAGCTGATGACTACTCTATAGTTCAGTGTGTCATGCTTTACGGCTTAGAACCGGGTCTTCAACGACGTTTTGAACGTCATGGAGCATATGAGATGTTCCAGGAGTTGAAGTTAATATTTCAAGCAAATGCCCGGATTGAGAGATATGAAGTCTCCAATAAGTTCTACAGCTGCAAGATGGAGGAGAATAGTTCTGTCAGTGAGCATATACTCAAAATGTCTGGGTATAATAATCACTTGATTCAACTGGGAGTTAATCTTCTGGATGATAGCGTCATTGACAGAATTCTCCAATCACTGCCACCAAGCTACAAGAGCTTTATGATGAACTATAATATGCAAGGGATGAACAAGACTATTCCCGAGCTCTTCGCAATGCTAAATGCTGCAGAGGTAGAAATCAAGAAGGAGCATCAAGTGTTGATGGTCAACAAGACCACTAGTTTCAAGAAAAAGGGCAAAGGGAAGAAGAAGGGGAACTTCAAGAAGAACAGCAAACAAGTTGCTGCTCAAGAGAAGAAACCCAAGTCTGGACCTAAGCCTGAAACTGAGTGCTTCTACTGCAAGCAGACTGGTCACTGGAAGCGGAACTGCCCCAAGTATTTGGCGGATAAGAAGGATGGCAAAGTGAACAAACATATATGTGATATACATGTTATTGATGTGTACCTAACTAGAGCTCGTAGTAGCACTTGGGTATTTGATACTGGTTCTGTTGCTAATATTTGCAACTCGAAACAGGGACTACGAAATAAGCGAGCACTGGCCAAGGACGAGGTGACGGTGCGCGTGGGAAACGGTTCCAAAGTCGATGTGATCGCGGTCGGCACGCTACCTCTACATCTACCTTCGGGATTAGTTTTAGACCTAAATAATTGTTATTTGGTGCCAGCGTTGAGCATGAACATTATATCTGGATCTTGTTTGATGCGAGACGGTTATTCATTTAAATCAGAGAATAATGGTTGTTCTATTTACATGAGTAATATCTTTTATGGTCATGCACCCTTGAAGAGTGGTCTATTTTTATTGAATCTCGATAGTAGTGATACACATATTCATAATGTTGAAGCCAAAAGATGCAGAGTTGATAATGATAGTGCAACTTATTTGTGGCACTGCCGTTTAGGTCATATCGGTGTAAAGCGCATGAAGAAACTCCATACTGATGGACTTTTGGAATCACTTGATTATGAATCACTTGGTACTTGCGAACCGTGCCTCATGGGCAAGATGGCTAAAACACCATTTTCTCCGGTACTATGGAGAGAGCAACAAATTTGTTGGAAATCATACATACAGATGTATGTGGTCCGATGAATGTTGAAGCTCGTGGCGGATATCGTTATTTTCTCACCTTCACAGATGATTTAAGCAGATATGGATATATCTACTTAATGAAGCATAAGTCTGAAACATTTGAAAAGTTCAAAGAATTTCAGAGTGAAGTGGAAAATCATCGTAACAAGAAAATAAAGTTTCTACGATCTGATCGTGGAGGAGAATATTTGAGTTACGAGTTTGGTTTACATTTGAAACAATGCGGAATAGTTTCGCAACTCACGCCACCTGGAACACCACAAAGAACTGGTGTGTCCGAACGTTGTAATCGTACTTTACTAGATATGGTGCGATCTATGATGTCTCTTACTGATTTACCGCTATCGTTTTGGGGTTATGCTTTAGAGACGGCTGCATTCACATTAAATAGGGCACCATCTAAATCCGTTGAGATGACACCTTATGAACTGTGGTTTGGCAAGAAACCAAAGTTGTTGTTTCTTAAAGTTTGGGGCTGCGATGCTTATGTGAAGAAACTTCAACCAGATAAGCTCGAACCCAAATCGGAAAAATGTGTCTTCATAGGATACCCAAAAGAGACTGTTGGGTACACCTTCTATCACAGATCCGAAGGCAAGACATTCGTTGCTAAGAATGGATCCTTTCTAGAGAAGGACTTTCTCTCGAAAGAAGTGAGCGGGAGGAAAGTAGAACTTGATGAGGTAACTGTACCTGCTCCCTTATTGGAAAGTAGTTCATCACAGAAATCAGTTCCTGTGACAAATACACCAATTAGTGAGGAAGCTAATGATATTGATCATGAAACTTCAGATCAAGTGTCTACTGAGCCTCGTAGGTCTTCCAGAGTAAGATCCGCACCAGAGTGGTACGGTAATCCTGTTCTGGAAGTCATGTTACTTGACCATGATGAACCTACGAACTATGAGGAAGCAATGATGAGCCTAGATTCCACCAAATGGCTAGAGGCCATGAAATCTGAGATGGGATCCATGTATGAGAACAAAGTATGGACTTTGGTTGACTTGCCCGATGATCGGCAAGCCATTGAGAATAAATGGATCTTTAAGAAGAAGACTAACACTGACGGTAATGTAACTGTCTATAAAGCTCGACTTGTTGCGAAAGGTTTTCGACAAGTTCAAGGGGTTGACTACGATGAGACTTTCTCACCCGTAGCGATGCTTAAGTCTGTCCGAATCATGTTAGCGATTGCCGCATTTTATGATTATGAAATTTGGCAGATGGATGTCAAAACTGCATTCCTGAATGGATTTCTGGAAGAAGAGTTGTATATGATGCAACCAGAAGGTTTTGTCGATCCTAAAGGAGCTAACAAAGTGTGCAAGCTCTAGCGATCAATCTATGGTCTGGTGCAAGCCTCTCGGAGTTGGAATAAACGCTTTGATAGTGTGATCAAAGCATATGGTTTTATACAGACTTTTGGAGAAGCCTGTATTTACAAGAAAGTGAGTGGGAGCTCTGTAGCATTTCTAATATTATATGTGGATGACATATTGTTGATTGGAAATGATATAGAATTTCTGGATAGCATAAAAGGATACTTGAATAAAAGTTTTTCAATGAAAGACCTTGGTGAAGCTGCTTACATATTGGGCATTAAGATCTATAGAGATAGATCAAGATGCTTGATTGGACTTTCACAAAGCACGTACCTTGATAAAGTATTGAAAAGGTTTAATATGGATCAGGCGAAGAAAGGGTTCTTGCCTGTATTACAAGGTATAAAGTTGAGTCAGACTCAATGCCCGACCACTGCAGAAGATAGAGAGAAAATGAAAGGAGTTCCTTATGCTTCAGCCATAGGCTCTATCATGTATGCAATGCTGTGTACCAGACCTGATGTGTGCCTTGCTATTATTTGGCAGGGAGGTACCAAAGTAATCCAGGAGTGGGTCACTGGACAGCGATCAAGAACATCCTGAAATACCTGAAAAGGACTAAGGATATGTTTCTCGTATATGGAGGTGACAAAGAGCTAGTCGTAAATGGTTACGTCGATGCAAGCTTTGACACTGATCCAGACGATTCTAAATTGCAAACCGGATACGTATTTTTATTAAACGGTGGAGCTGTAAGTTGGTGCAGTTCTAAACAAAGCATCGTGGCGGGATCTACATGTGAAGCGGAGTACATAGCTGCTTCGGAAGCAGCAAATGAAGGAGTCTGGATGAAGGAGTTCATTTCCGATCTAGGTGTTATACCTAGTGCATCGGGACCAATGAAGATCTTCTGTGACAATACTGGTGCAATTGCCTTGGCAAAGGAATCCAGATTTCACAAGAGGACCAAGCACATCAAGAGACGCTTCAATTCCATTCGGGACCAAGTCCAAGTGGGAGACATAGAGATTTGCAAGATACATACGGATCTTAATGTTGCTGACCCGTTGACTAAGCCTCTCTCACGAGCAAAACATGATCAGCACCAAGACTCCATGGGTGTTAGAATCATTACTATGTAATCTAGATTATTGACTCTAGTGCAAGTGGGAGACTGAAGGAAATATGCCCTAGAGGCAATAATAAAGTTATTATTTATTTCCTCATATCATGATAAATGTTTATTATTTATGCTAGAATTGTATTAACCGGAAACATGATACATGTGTGAATACATAGACAAACATTGTGTCACTAGTATGCCTCTACTTGAACTAGCTCATTGATCAAAGATGGTTATGTTTCCTAACCATAGGCATGTGTTGTCATTTGATTAATGGGATCACATCATTAGGAGAATGATGTGATTGACTTGACCCATTCCGTTAGCTTAGCACTTGATCGTTTAGTATGTTGCTATTGCTTTCTTCATGACTTATACAAAGTTCCTTCAACTATGAGATTATGCAACTCCTGTTTACCAGAGGAACACTTTGTGCGCTACCAAACGTCAAAACATAACTGGGTGATTATAAAGGTGCTCTACAGGTGTCTCCAAAGGTACATGTCGAGTTGGCATAATTCGAGATTAGGTTTTGTCACTCCGATTGTCGGAGAGGTATCTCTGGGCCCTCTCGGTAATACTCATCACCTAAGCCTTGCAAGCATTGTAACTAATGAGTTAGTTATGAGATGATGTATTACAGAACGAGTAAAGAGACTTGCCGGTAACGAGATTGAACTAGGTATTGGATACCGACGATCGAATCTCGGGCAAGTAACATACCGATGACAAAGGGAACAACGTATGTTGTTATGCGGTTTGACCGATAAAGATCTTCGTAGAATATGTGGGAACCAATATGAACATCCAGGTTCCGCTATTGTTTATTGACCGAGAATAGTTCTAGGTCATGTCTACATAGTTCTCGAACCCGTAGGGTCCGCACGCTTAACGTTACGATGACAGTTTTATTATGAGTTTATAAGTTTTGATGTACCGAAGTTTGTTCGGAGTCCTGGATGTGATCACGGACATGACGAGGAGTCTCGAAATGGTCGAGACATAAAGATTGATATATTGGATGAATATATTCGGACACCTGAAGTGTTCCGGGTGTTTTCGGAGAAAAACCGGAGTACCGGAGGGTTACCAGAACCCCCTGGGAAGTAATGGGCCTTGTTGGGCCCTAGTGGAAAGAGAGAGGGGCCGGCCAGGGCAAGAGGCGCGCCCCCTCCCCTTGAGTCCGAATAGGACAAGGAAGGGGGGGGCGGCGCCCCCCTTGCCTTCCCCCTCTCCCACTCCTTCCTTCCCCCTCCTTCTTGGAATAGGAAAGGGAGGGGGCAAACCTACTTGGAGTAGGTTTCCCCCTCCTAGGGAGCGCCTCCCCTTAGGCCGGCCCCCTCCTCCTCTCCCCCTTTATATACGGGGGCGGGGGGCACCCCATAGACATAAGTTGATCTACAGATCATTCCTTAGCCGTGTGCGGTGCCCCCCTCCACCATATTCCACTCGGTCATATCGCCGCGGAGTTTAGGCGAAGCCCTGCGCCGGTAGAACATCATCATCGTCACCATGCCGTCGTGCTGACGGAATTCATCCCCGACGCTTCACTGGATTGGAGCCCGGGGGACGTCATCGAGCTGGACGTGTGCTGAACACGGAGGTGCCGTACGTTCGGTGCTTGGATCGGTCGATTCGTGAAGACGTACGACTACATCAACCGCGTTGTCATAACGTTTCCGCTTAACGGTCTACGAGGGTACGTAGACAACACTCTCCCCTCTCGTTGCTATGCCATCACCATGATCTTGCATGTGCGTAGGAAATTTGTGATGTGATATGGAGGAAATCTTGCGTGTCCTCCATATGCCTCGGAGTGACACTTGCGTAGGATCTGTTCCTGTTCATGCTCAGCTACACAACGTCTAATAACACCATCTACTCCTTCTTTATAAAGGTGTGGGTCATCCCAGAAGTAATGTCTTAAATCATAAAAGAACTTTTTCTTTTGCTGGTATGTGAAACTAGGTGGTATGAATTTAGCGACAATGTAATTAGCATAATCAGCATACCATAGAGCAGTACGAGAAGCATTAATGACCGCTAATTGTTCATCAGGAAAGCTATCATCAATAGGTAGTGGGTCATCAAGAACATTCTCTAACCTAGACAAGTTTCTGCAACGGGGTTCTCAACTCCCTTTCTATCAATAATATGCAAATCAAATTCTTGGAGCAAGAGAACCCATCTAATAAGTCTAGGTTTAGCATCTTTCTTTTCCATGAGATATTTAATAGCAGCATGATCAGTGTGAATAGTTACTTCAGAATCAATAATATAAGTTCTGAACTTATCACAAGCAAATACAACTGCTAAGAATTCTTTTTCAGTAGTAGCATAGTTTCTCTGGGAAGTGTCTAGAGTTTTACTAGCATATTGAATAACATTTAGTTTCTTATCAACTCTTTGTCCTAGAACAACACCTACAGCATAATCGCTAGCACCACACATATTTTCAAAGGGTAAGTTCCAATCAGGTGGCTGAACAATAGGTGCAGAAATCAAAGCTTTCTTAAGTATTTCAAATGCTTCTACACAATCATCATCGAAGACAAAAGGAATATCTTTTTGAAGTAAATTAGTCAGAGGCCTATAGATTTTATAAAAGTCCTTAATGAACCTCCTATAAAAACCGGCATGACCAAGGAAACTTCTTATACCTTTAATATCCTTGGGACATGGCATCTTTTCAATAGCATCAACTTTAGCTTTATCAACTTCAATACCTCTTTCGGAAATTTTATGCCCCAAGACAATGCCTTGATAAACCATAAAGTGGCACTTTTCCCAATTCAAGACGAGACTAGTGTCTTGCTACGTCTTTAGTTTGCGCTGGTTTTCCTTGAAGAGGAAAGGGTGATGCAGCAATAGTAGCATAAGTATTTCCCTCAGTTTTTGAGAACCAAGGTATCAATCCAGTAGGAGGCTCCTCAAAATTCCCACGCACCTACACAAACAAACAAAGAACTCGCAACCAACACAATAAAGGGGTTGTCAATCCCTTCACGGCCACTTGCAAAAGTGAGATCTGATAGAGATAATATGATGATATAAATATTTTTTTGGTATTTTATAATATAGATTGGAAAAGTAAAGATGCAAATAAAAGTAGATTGAAAGCTTATATGATAAAAGATAGACCCGGGGGCCATAGGTTTCACTAGTGGCTTCTCTCAAGATAGCATAAGTATTACGGTGGGTGAACAAATTACTGTCGAGCAATTGATAGAAAAGCCAATAATTATGATATTATCTAGGCATGATCATGTATATAGGCATCACGTCCGCAACAAGTAGACCGACTCCTACATGCATCTACTACTATTACTCCACACATCGACCGCTATCCAGCATGCATCTAGAGTATTAAGTTCATAAGAAAAGAGTAACGCATTAAGAAAGATGACATGATGTAGAGGGATAAACACATGCAATATGATATAAACCCCATCTTTTTATCCTCGATGGAAGCAATACAATACGTGCCTTGCTGCCCCTGCTGTCACTGGGAAAGGACACCGCAAGATTGAACCCAAAGCTAAGCACTTCTCCCATTGCAAGAAAGATCAATCTAGTAGGCCAAACCAAACTGATAATTCGAAGAGACTTGCAAAGATAACTCAATCATACATAAAAGAATTCAGAGGAGATTCAAATATTTCTCATAGATAAACTTGATCATAAACCCAAAATTCTTCGGATCTCGACAAACACACTGCAAAAAGAGTTACATCAAATAGATCTCCAAGAAGATCGAGGAGAACATGGTATTGAGATCCAAAAAGAGAGAAGAAGCCATCTAGCTAATAACTATGGACCCGAAGGTCTGTGGTAAACTACTCACAACTCAACGGAGGGGCAATGGTGTTGATGTAGAAGCCCTCCGTGGTTAATTCCCCCTCCGGCGGAGCGCCGGCGAAGGCTCCAAGATGGGATCTCGCGGATACATAAGGTTGCGGTGGTGGAATTAGGTTTTCGTGGCTTGTTCTGATGTTCTCGGGGTACGTGGGTATATATAGGAGGAAGAAGTAGGTCGGTGGCCGCCCGAGGGGCCCACGAGATAGGGGGCGTGCCCTGTAGGGGTGGGCGTGCCCTCCACCCTCGTGGCCGTCTCGGCTGCTTCTTGACTTGCACTCCAAGTCCTCTGGAACACGTTCATTCCAAAAATCATGCTCCCAAAGGTTTCACTGCATTTGGACTCCGTTTGATATTCCTTTTCTTCAAAATACTGAAATAGGCAAAAAAATAACAGCAATACGGGATGGGCCTCCGGTTAGTAGGTTAGTCCCAAAAATGATATAAATGTGTAAAGTAAAGCCCATAAACATCCAAAAAGGGTAACATAATAGCATGGAACAGTCAAAAATTATAGATACGTTGGAGACGTATCAAGCATCCCCAAGCTTAACTCATGCTCGTCCTCGAGTAGGTAAATGATAAAAACAGAATTTTTGATGTGGAATGCTACCTAGCATAATTCTCAATGTAATTTTCTTTACTGTGGCATGAATGTTCAGATCCAAATGATTCAAAATAAAAGTTCATACTGATATAAGAAATAGTAATACTTCAAGCATACTAATCAAAGCAATCATGTCTTCTCAAAATAACATGGCTAAAGAAAGTTATCCCTACAAAATCATATAGTCTGGCTGTTGCTCTATCTTCATCACACAAAGTATTTAATCATGCACAACCCTGATGACAAGCCAAGCAACTGTTTCATACTTTAGAAATCTCAAACTTTTTCAATTTTCACGCAATACATGAGCATGAGCCATGGACATAGCATTATATGTGGAATAGAATGATGGTTGTGGAGAAGACAAAAAAAAGGAGAAGATAGTCCCACATCAACTAGGCGTATCAACGGGCTATGGAGATGCCCATTAATAGATATCAATGTGAGTGAGTAGGGATTGCCATGCAACGGATGCACTAGAGCTATAAATGTATGAAAGCTCAACAAAAGAAACTAAGTGGGTGTGCATCCAACTCGCTTGCTCACGAAGACCTAGGGCATTTTGAGGAAGCCCATCATTGGAATATACAAGCCAAGTTCTATAATGAAAAATTCCCACTAGTATATGAAAGTGACAACATAGGAGACTCTCTATCATGAAGATCATGGTGCTACTTTGAAGCACAAGTGTGGTAAAAGGATAGTAGCATTGTCCCTTCTCTCTTTTTCTCTCATTTTTTTCTTTTTTTCTTTTTTTTTTATTTTTTGGGCCTTTCTTTTTTTTGGCCTTTCTCTTTTTTTTTCTTTTGTAAAGTCCGAAGTCTCATCCCGACTTGTGGGGGAATCATAGTCTCCATCATCCTTTCCTCACTGGGACAATGCTCTAATAATGAAGATCATCACACTTTTATTTACTTACAACTCAAGCTTACAACTCAATACTTAGAACAAGATATGACTCTATATGAATGCCTCCGGCGGTGTACCGGGATATGCAATGAATCAAGAGCGACATGTATGCAAATTATGAAGGTGGCCTTGCCACAAATACGATGTCAACTACATGATCATGCAAAGAGCAATATGACAATGATGATGCGTGTCATATAAACCGAACGGCAAAAAGTTGCATGGCAATATATCTTGGGATGGCTATGGAAATGCCATAATAGGTAGGTATGGTGGCTGTTTTGAGGAAGGTATATGGTGGGTGTATGGTACCGGCGAAAGTGGCGCGGCACAAGAGAGACTAGCAATGGTGGAAGGGTGAGAGTGCGTATAATCCATGGACTCAACATTAGTCAAAAGAGCTCATATACTTATTGAAAAAATGTACAAGTCATTAAAAACAAAGTATTACGCGCATGCTCCTAGGGGGATAGATTGGTAGGAAAAGACCATCGCTCGTCCCCGACTGCCACTCATAAGGAAGACAATCAATAAATAAAATTATGCTCCAACTTCATCACAAAGCGGTTCACCATACGTGCATGCTACGGGAATCACAAACTTCAACACAAGCATTCTTTAAATTCATAATCACCCAACTAGCATGACTTTAATATCCCTACCTCCATATCTCAAAACAATTATCAAGTATCAAATTGATCATAGCATCCAATTCACTTTCTATGATAGTTTTTATTATACCCAATTTGGATGCCTACCATTCTAGGACCAATTTTATAACCATAGCAAATACCATTCTGTTTTAAGAGACTCTCAAAATAATATAAGTGAAGCAAGAGAGATCAAAATTTCTTAAAATTAAGTCACCGCCGTGCTCTAAAAGATATAAGTGAAGCACTAGAGAAAAAACTATCGAGCTCAAAAGATATAAGTGAAACACATAGCGTATTCTAATAAATTCTAATGAAGTGGGCTTCTCCCAAAAGGTGTGTACAGCAAGGATGATTGTGGTAAACTAAAAAGCAAAAACTAACATCACACACGATGCTCCAAGCAAAACACATATCATGTGGCGAATAAAAATATAGCTCCAAGTAAAGTTACCGATGAACGAAGACGAAAGAGGGGATGCCTTCCCGGGGCATCCCGAAGCTTAGGCTTTTGGCTATTGTTGAATATCTTGGGGTGCCATGGGCATCCCCAAGCTTAGGCTCTTGACACTCCTTATTCCATAATCCATCAAATCTTTACCCAAAACTTGAAAACTTCACAACACAAAACTCAATAGGAAATCTCATAAGCTCCGTTAGTGAAAGAAAGCAAAACCACCACATAAGGTACTGTAATGAACTCATTCTTTATTTATATTGGTGTTAAACCTAGTGTATTTAAGTTCTCTATGGTTCATACCACTTAATACTAGCCATAGATGCATCAAAATAAGCAAACAACACACGAAAAACAGAATCTGTCAAAAACAGAATAGTCTGTACCAATCTGTAACCCACGAATACTTCCGGAACTCTAAAAATCCTACCAAAATAGGAAGTACTGGAAAATTTATCTATTTATTTACAGCAAAAGAACCAATGTGAAAGCACGTTTCTGTGATTTAACAAAACTAATTTCGTGCGTGCAAAGTTTCTGTTTTTCAGCAGAATCAAATTAACTATTACCATAGGTTATCCTATAGGTTCTACTTGGCACAAACACTAATTAAAACATGAAAAAACATCTAAACAGAAGGTAGATGCAAAATTTATTACTATACAGGAACAAAAACAAAAATAAAATAAAATTGGGTTGTCTCCCAACTAGAGCTATCGTTTAATGCCCCTAGCTAGGCATAAAAGCGAGGGTAGATCAAAGTAGTGCCATAATAATAAGATAGATCTTGAAAACTCATCTCATATTCTCTACGTTCAGCAGCAAGTTTTCTTTGAGGCAAGCATAAGTAATCAAAAGGGCTAAATTGAATGGGACAAAAGTCCCCAAGATCAACTAATTCATCATTATAAGCATTCTTTTGGCAGAATTTCGTGAGCCTATACTCAAGAGAGTATCCTAGCTCATTGTTTCGAAGAGCAAAATCATTATTAAGTTCAGAAATTCTATAGACTAGGACGTTGGTAGGAACCCTTTTTCTAAGGTTTTCATTGAAAGCAACATAGTCCAAAGATTGAAAACGCCTAATTTCCTCTTGATCAAAGAGGATCGCCTCTATGGGAGGACGACCGGCGTCCACCCTATAGTGCGCAAAGATTTCTTTGGCCTCTCTTATTATAAATTTAAACTCATTAGCCAAAAAGATAGTAACAGCGTGTTAGCAGAAGAATGCTCAATATTAGAAAATTCCAGGAAAATTCTTTGTTTGCAAGGATGCATATGCATAAATTGTCTTTCAAGCTCAACTACCTACATAGCGATAGCATCCACAAGACTACTAGTTCTATGAAGAATAGAACCACCCATAGAAGGTAAAGCACCAGCACAAGTAAAAGAAATCTTGAATAACACCTTTTCCAACAATGTTACCACTACCGATTCGAAACTTTTTAGTATGCAAGATAGGGGGTTCTTCAGCAGGAGCATCAGAATTTGCCATGTTATCATTGTTGTCCATATCGACAATAATTTCCCCAATTTCAGACATAACGGCAAACAAAAGCGAGGAAGAAGAAGGGAGCAAGCGAAAGAGAGAGGAGAAGATTGGGAAAGAGAGGGCGAATAAAACGGCAAGGGTGAAGTGGGGGAGAGGAAAACGAGAGGAAAATGGAAAATGATGTAAATTCAAGGGAGATGAGTTTGTGATGGGTACTTGGTATGTCTTGACTTGAGCGAAGACATCCCCGGCAACGGCGCCAGAAATCCTTCTTGCTACGTCTTGAGATTGCGTTGGTTTTCCTTGAAGAGGAAAGGGTGATGCAGCAATAGTAGCATAAGTATTTCCCTCAGTTTTTGAGATCCAAGGTATCAATCCAGTAGGAGGCTCCTCAAAAGTCCCACGCACCTACACAAACAAACAAAGAACTCGCAACCAACGCAATAAAGGGGTAGTCAATCCCTTCACAACCACTTGCAAAAGTGAGATTTGATAGAGATAGTATGATAATATAAATATATTTTTGGTATTTTATAATATAGATTGGAAAAGTAAAGATGCAAATAAAAGTAGATTGAAAGCTTATATGATAAAAGATAGACCAGGGGGCCATAGGTTTCACTAGTGGCTTCTCTCAAGATAGCATAAGTATTACGGTGGGTGAACAAATTACTGTCGAGCAATTGATAGAAAAGCAAATAATCATGAGATTATCTAGGCATGATCATGTATATAGGCATCACGTCCGCAATAAGTAGACCGACTCCTGCCTGCATCTACTACTATTACTCCACACATCGACCGCTATCCAGCAGGCATCTAGAGTATTAAGTTCATAAGAACAGAGTAACACATTAAGAAAGATGACATGATGTAGAGGGATAAACTCATGCAATATGATATAAACCCCATCTTTTTATCCTCGATGGAAACAATACAATACGTGCCTTGCTGCCCCTGCTGTCACTCGGAAAGGACACCGCAAGATTCAACTCAAAGCTAAGCACTTCTCCCATTGCAAGAAAGATCAATCTAGTAGGCCAAACCAAACTGATAATTCGAAGAGACTTGCAAAGATAACTCAATCATACATAAAAGAATTCAGAGGAGATTCAAATATTTCTCATAGATAAACTTGATCATAAACCCACAATTCCTCGAATCTCGACAAACACACCGCAAAAAGAGTTACATCGAATAGATCTCCAAGAAGATTGAGGAGAACATGGTATTGAGATCCAAAAAGAGAGAAGAATCCATCTAGCTAATAACTATGGACCCAAAGGTCTGTGGTAAACTACTCACAACTCATCGGAGGGGCTATGGTGTTGATGTAGAAGCCCTCCGTGGTCGATTCCCCCTCCGGCGGAGCGCCGGCGAAGGCTCCAAGATGGGATCTCACGGATACAGAAGGTTGCGGCGGTGGAATTAGGTTTTTGTGGCTTGTTCTGATGTTCTCGGGGTACGTGGGTATATATAGGAGGAAGAAGTAGGTCGGTGGCCGCCCGAGGGGCTCACGAGATAGGGGGCGCGCCCTGTAGGGGTGGGCGCGCCCTCTACCCTCGTGGCCGTCTCGGCTGCTTCTTGACTTGCACTCCAAGTCCTCTGGATCACGTTCATTCCAGAAATCATGCTCCCAAAGCTTTCACTGCATTTGGACTCCGTTTGATATTCCTTTTCTTCGAAATACTGAAATAGGCAAAAAAACAGAAATACGAGCTGGGCCTCCGGTTAGTAGGTTAGTCCCAATAATGATATAAGTGTGTAAAGTAAAGCCCAAAAACATCCTAAAAGGGTAATATAATAGCATGGAACAATAAAGAAATATAGATACGTTGGAGACGTATCAAGCATCCCCAAGCTTAATTCCTGCTCGTCCTCGAGTAGGTAAATGATAAAAACAGAATTTTTGATGTGGAATGCTACCTAGCATAATTCTCAATGTAATTTTCTTTACTGTGGCATGAATGTGCAGATCCAAATGATTCAAAATAAACGTTCGTATTGACATAAGAAATAGTAATACTTCAAGCATACTAATCAAAGCAATCATGTCTTCTCAAAATAACATGGCTAAAGAAAGTTATCCCTACAAAATCATATAGTCTGGCTGTTGCTCTATCTTCATCACACAAAGTATTTAATCATGCACAACCCTGATGACAAGCCAAGCAACTGTTTCATACTTTAGAAATTTCAAACTTTTTCAATTTTCACACAATACATGAGCGTGAGCCATGGACATAACACTATATGTGGAATAGAATGGTGGTTGTGGAGAAGACAAAAAAAGGAGAAGATAGTCCCACATCAACTAGGTGTATCAATGGGCTATGGAGATGCCCATTAATAGATATCAATGTGAGTGAGTAGGGATTGCCATGCAACGGATGCACTAGAGCTATAAATGTATGAAAGCTCAACAAAAGAAACTAAGTGGGTGTGCATCCAACTCGCTTGCTCACGAAGACCTAGGGCATTTTGAGGAAGCCCATCATTGGAATATACAAGCCAAGTTCTATAATGAAAAATTCCCACTAGTATATGAAAGTGACAACATAGGAGACTCTCTATCATGAAGATCATGGTGCTACTTTGAAGCACAAGTGTGGTAAAAGGATAGTAGCATTGTCCCTTCTCTCTTTTTCTCTCATTTTTTTTCTTTTTTTTCTTTTTTGGGCCTTTCTTTTTTTTGGCCTTTCTCTTTTTTTTCTTTTGTAAAGTCCGAAGTCTCATCCCGACTTGTGGGGGAATCATAGTCTCCATCATCCTTTCCTCACTGGGACAATGCTCTAATAATGAAGATCATCACACTTTTATTTACTTACAACTCAAGATTACAACTCAATACTTAGAACAAGATATGACTCTATATGAATGCCTCCGCCGGTGTACCGGGATATGCAATGAATCAAGAGCGACATGTATGAAAATTATGAAGGTGGCCTTGCCACAAATACGATGTCAACTACATGATCATGCAGAGAGCAATATGACAATGATGACGCGTGTCATATAAACGGAACTGCAAAAAGTTGTATGGCAATATATCTCGGAATGGCTATGGAAATGCCATAATAGGTAGGTATGGTGGCTGTTTTGAGGAAGGTATATGGTGGGTGTATGGTACCGGCGGAAGTTGCGCGGCACAAGAGATGCTAGCAATGGTGGAAGGGTGAGAGTGTGTATAATCCATGGACTCAACATTAGTCAAAAGAACTCATATACTTATTGTAAAAATCTACAAGTCATTAAAAACAAAGTATTACGCGCATGCTCCTAGGGGGATAGATTGGTAGGAAAAGACCATCGCTCGTCCCCGACTGCCACTCATAAGGAAGACAATCAATAAATAAAATTATGCTCCAACTTCATCACAAAGCGGTTCACCATACGTGCATGCTACGGGAATCACAAACTTCAACACAAGCATTCTTTAAATTCATAATCACCCAACTAGCATGACTTTAATATCACTACCTCCATATCTCAAAACAATTATCAAGTATCAAATTGATCATAGCATCCAATTCACTTTCTATGATAGTTTTTATTATACCCAATTTGGATGCCTACCATTCTAGGACCAATTTTATAACCATAGCAAATACCATGCTGTTTTAAGAGACTCTCAAAATAATATAAGTGAAGCGAGAGAGATCAACAATTTCTTAAAATTAAGCCACCGCCGTGCTCTAAAAGATATAAGTGAAGCACTAGAGAAAAAACTATCTAGCTCAAAAGATATAAGTGGAACACATAGCGTATTCTAATAAATTCTAATGAAGTGGGCTTCTACCAAAAGGTGTGTACATCAAGGATGATTTTGGTAAACTAAAAAGCAAAAACTAACATCACACACGACGCTCCAAGCAAAACACATATCATGTGGCGAATAAAAATATAGTTCCAAGTAAAGTTACCGATGAACGAAGACGAAAGAGGGGATGCCTTCCAGGGGCATCCCCAAGCTTAGGCTTTTGGATATTGTTGAATATCTTGGGGTGCCATGGGCATCTCCAAGCTTAGGCTCTTGACACTCCTTATTCCATAATCCATCAAATCCTTACCCAAAACTTGAAAACTTCACAACACAAAACTCAATAGGAAATCTCATAAGCTCCGTTAGTGAAAGAAAGCAAAACCACCACATAAGGTACTGTAATGAACTCATTATTTATTTATATTGGTGTTAAACCTAGTGTATTTCAAGTTCTCTATGGTTCATACCACTTAATACTAGCCATAGATGCATCAAAATAAGCAAACAACACACGAAAAACAGAATCTGTCAAAAACAGAACAGTCTGTAGCAATCTGTAACCCACGAATACTTCTGGAACTCTAAAAATCCTACCAAAATAGGAAGTCCTGGACATTTTGTCTATTGATTTACAGCAAAAAGAATCAACAACAAAGCACGTTTCTGTGATTTAACAAAACTAATTTCGTGCGTGCAAAGTTTCTGTTTTTCAGCAGAATCTAATTAACTATTAGCATAGGTTATCCTATAGGTTCTACTTGGCACAAACACTAATTAAAACATAAGAAAACATCTAAACAGAAGGTAGATGCAAAATTTATTACTATACAGGAACAAAAACAAAAAAACACAAATAAAATTGGGTTGCCTCCCAGCTAGCGCTATCGTTTAATGCCCCTAGCTAGGCATAAAAGCGAGGGTAGATCTAAGTAGTGCCATAATAATAAGATAGATCTTGAAAACTCATCTCATATTCTCTACGTTCAGCAGCAAGTTTTCTTTGAGGCAAGCAAAAGTAATCAAAAGGGCTAAATTCAATGGGACAAAAGTCCCCAAGATCAACCATAGGAGGAATGGGTTCCTCCTTCGGCCCTTCATAATGCACAACTAATTCATCATTATAAGCATTCTCTTGGCAGAATTTCGTGAGCCTATACTCAAGAGAGTATCCTAGCTCATTGTTTCGAAGAGCAAAATCATTATTAAGTTCAGAAATTCTATCAACTAGGACATTGGTAGGAACCCTTTTTCTAAGGTTTTCATTGAAAGCAATATAGTCCAAAGATTGAAAACGCCTAATTTCCTCTTGATCAAACAGGATCGCCTCTATGGGAGGACGACCGGCGTCCACCCTATAGTGCGCAAAGATTTCTTTGGCCTCTCTTATTATAAATCTAAACTCATTAGCCAAAAATATAGTAACAACGTGTTTAACAGAAGAATGCTCAATATTAGAAAATTCCAAGGAAAATTCTTTGTTTGCAAGGATGCATATGCATAAATTGTCTTTCAAGCTCAACTACCTACATAGTGATAGCATCCACAAGACTAGTAGTTCTATGAAGAATAGAACCACCCATAGAAGGTAAAGCACCGGCACAAGTAAATAAATCTTGAATAACACCTTTTCTAACAATGTTACCACTACCGATTCGAAACTTTTTAGTATGCAAGATAGGGGGTTCTTCAGCAGGAGCATCAGAATTTGCCATGTTATCATTGTTGTCCATATCGACAATAATTTCCCCAATTTCAGACATATCGGCAAACAAAAGCGAGGAAGAAGAAGGGAGCAAGCGAAAGAGAGAGGAGAAGATTGGGAAAGAGAGGGCGAATAAAATGGCAAGGGTGAAGTGGGGGAGAGGAAAACGAGAGGAAAATGGCAAATGATGTAAATGCAAGGGAGATGAGTTTGTGATGGGTACTTGGTATGTCTTGACTTGAGCGAAGACCTCCCGGGCAACGGCGCCGGAAATCCTTCTTGCTACGTCTTGAGCTTGCGTTGGTTTTCCTTGAAGAGGAAAGGGTGATGCAGCAATAGTAGCATAAGTATTTCCCTCAGTTTTTGAGAACCAAGGTATCAATCCAGTAGGAGGCTCCTCAAAAGTCCCACGCACCTACACAAACAAACAAAGAACTCGCAACCAACGCAATAAAGGGGTTGCCAATCCCTTCACGGCCACTTGCGAAAGTGAGATTTGATAGAGATAGTATGATAAGATAAATATATTTTTGGTATTTTATAATATAGATTGGAAAAGTAAAGATGCAAATAAAAGTAGATTGAAAGCTTATATGATAAAAGATAGACCAGGGGGCCATAGGTTTCACTAGTGGCTTCTCTCAAGATAGCATAAGTATTACGGTGGGTGGACAAATTACTGTCAAGCAATTGATAGACAAGCGAATAATTATGAGATTATCTAGGCATGATCATGTATATAGGCATCACGTCCGCAACAAGTAGACCGGCTCCTGCCTGCATCTACTACTATTACTCCACACATCAACCGCTATCCAGCATGCATCTAGAGTATTAAGTTCATAAGAACAGAGTAACGCATTAAGAAAGATGACATGATGTAGAGGGATAAACTCATGCAATATGATATAAACCCCATCTTTTTATCCTTGATGGCAACAATACAATACGTGCCTTGATGCCCCTGCTGTCACTCGGAAAGGACACCGCAAGATTGAACCCAAAGCTAAGCACTTCTCCCATTGCAAGAAAGATCAATCTAGTAGGCCAAACCAAACTGATAATTCGAAGAGACTTGCAAAGATAACTCAATCATACATAAAAGAATTCAGAGGAGATTCAAATATTTCTCATACATAAACTTGATCATAAAACCACAATTCATCGGATCTCGACAAACACACCGCAAAAAGAGTTACATCGAATAGATCTCAAAGAAGATCGAGGAGAACATGGTATTGAGATCCAAAAAGAGAGAAGAATCCATCTAGCTAATAACTATGGACCCAAAGGTCTGTGGTAAACTACTGACAACTCATCGGAGGGGCTATGGTGTTGATGTAGAAGCCCTCCGTGGTCGATTCCCCCTCCGACGGAGCGCCGACGAAGGCTCCAAGATGGGATCTCGCGGATATAGAAGATTGCGGCGGTGGAATTAGGTTTTTGTGGCTTGTTCTGATGTTCTCGGGGTACGTGGGTATATATAGGAGGAAGAAGTAGGTCGGTGGCCGCTCGAGGGGCCCACAAGATAGGGGGCGCGCCCTGTAGGGGTGGGCGCGCCCTCCACCCTCGTGGCCGCCTCGGCTGCTTCTTGACTTACACTCCAAGTCCTCTGGATCACGTTCGTTCCCAAAATCACGCTCTCGAAGGTTTAATTGCATTTGGACTCCGTTTGATATTCCTTTTCTTTGAAATACTGAAATAGGCAAAAAAATAGCAATACGGGCTGGGCTTTCGGTTAGTAGGTTAGTCCCAAAAATGATATAAATGTGTAAGTAAAGCCCATAAACATCCAAAAAGGGTAATATAATACCGTGGAACAATCAAAAATTATAGATACGTTGGACACGTATCATGTCTTCGCATCTCTGCAAAACTCGATCAAGGTTGCTCAATCAATCATCAAAAGAGGATCCATAAACGGAGAAATCATCCATGAATACCTCACAAATCTTTTCACAAAAGTCAAAGAATATAGCCATCATGCATCTTTGGAAGGTAGCAGGTGCATTACATAAATCAAAAGGCATACGTCTATAAGCGAAAGTACTGAAAGGGCAAGTAAAAGTAGTCTTTGCTTGATCGTCCGCTGACACAGGTATTTGAGGGAAAACAGAATAACCATCTAGAAAGCAGAAATGTGTATGCTTGGATAGCCTTTCTAGCATTTGATCAATAAAAGGTAAAGGGTAATGATCTTTCTTAGTAGCTTTATTTAATTTGCGGAAATCAATTACCATCCTATAACCTGTAATAATTCTTTGTGGAATCAATTCATCTTTATCATTAGGAACTACAGTAATACCTCCCTTCTTAGGGACATAATGGACAGGACTTACCAACTGACTATCAGCAACGGGATAAATTATACCTGCCTCGAGGAGCTTTAGTATTTCCTTTCTTACCACTTCTTTCATCTTAGGATTTAACCGTCGTTGATGATCTCTAACTGGTTTGGCATCTTCTTCCAATTTTATTTTGTGTTGGCATAGAGTGGGACTAATGCCCTTAAGATCATCAAGAGTATATACAATAGCAGCACGGTGCTTCTTCAGAGTTTTCAATAATCTTTCCTCTTCCTGCTCTGAAAGGTTAGCACTAATAATAACAGGATATATCTTCTTTTCATCAAGATAAGTATATTTAAGAGTATCAGGTAACTGTTTAAGCTCAAACACGGGATCACCCATGGGTGGAGGGTGACCCCCTAGGATTTCAACAGGTAAGTTGTGCTTCAGAATAGGACCCTGTTTAAAGAATACTTCATCTATCTCCCTTCTTTCATTCATGAACACATTATTTTCGTGGTCTAGCAAATATTGTTCTAACGGATCAGTAGGAGGCACGACAACAGAAGCAAGACCAATAATTTCATCCTTACTAGGCAATTCTTTATCATGGGGTTGTCTACGGAATTTAGCAAATTAAACTCATGTTTCATGTCCCCCAAGCCAATTGTATCATCCTTTTCACAATCAATCTTAGCATTAACCGTATTCAAGAAGGGTCTACCAAATATAATTGGAGAAAAGCTATCTTGTGGGGAACCAAGAACAAGAGAATCAGTAGGATATTTAACTTTCCCACACAAGACTTCAACATCTCTAACAATCCCAAATGGTGACATAGTATCTCTATTGGCAAGCTTAATTGTAACATCAATATCTTCTAACTCAGCAGGTGCAATATCATGCATAATTTTTTCATATAAGGAAAAAAGGTATTGCACTAGCACTAGCACCCATATCACATAAGCCATGATAACAATGATATCCTATTTTAATAGAAATAACGGGCATACCTACAACAGGTCTATGTTTCTTAGCATCGGGTCTAGCAATATTAGCGGCTTCATCACAGAAATAAATAACATGCCCATCAATATTATCAGCCAAGAGATCTTTAACCATAGAAATACTAGGTTCAACTTTAATTTGTTTAGGAGGTGTATATGTTCTAGTATTACTATTACGAACAACAGTTGAAGCTTTAGCATGATCCTTTATCCTAACAGGGAAAGGTGGTTTCTCAACATAAGTAGTAGGAACAATAGGATCATTATAAGTGATAATCTTTTGTTCAACAGTAACAGGTGCAACTACTTTTACTTTAGTGGGAGGATTATATTTAAACCACTTATCCTTAGGGAGATCAATGTGAGTAGTAAATGATTCACAAAAATAAGCTACTATCTCAGAGTCAAGTCCATATTTAGTGCTAAATCCACGAAAAGCATCGGTATCCATAAAAGACTTAACACAATCAAACTTAAGTGTCATACCTGACTCCTTACCATCGTCGGAATCCCAATCTTCAGAGTTGTGTTTAATTCTTTCCAATAAGTCCCACTTGAATTCAATAGTCTTCATCATATAAGAACTAGCACAAGAAGTATCGAGCATGGTGCGATCATTGAGAGAAAGCCGAGCATAAAATTTCTGAATAATCATTTCTCTTGAGAGCTCATGATTGGGGCATGAATATAACATTGACTTAAGACTCCCCCAAGCTTGAGCGATACTTTCTCCTTCGCAAGGCCAAAAATTATATATATAATTACGATCACGATGAACAAGATGCATAGGATAAAACTTCTGGTGAAATTCCAATTTCAATCGATTATAGTCCCAAGATCCCATATCATCACATAGCCTATACCATGTCAATGCGTCTCCCTTCAAAGATAAAGGGGAAAACTTCTTCTTAACAACATCATCGGGTATACCTGGAAGCTTAAATAATCCACAAACTTCATCCACATAGATAAGGTGTAAATCGGGATGCAATGTTCCATCTCCTGGAAAGGGATTAGCTAGCAGTTTCTCTATCATACCTGAAGGAATTTAAAAGTAAAAATTTTCAGTAGATTCAGTAGGTTGAGGAGCAACTCTTTGCTCTACTGGTCGGGGTGAAGATACCCCGAACAAGCCTCTCAAAGGATTAGTTTCCATAGTAACAAGTGATAGTAAATTTCAGCACACTATATAAATGTTCCCTTACCAAGTTCCACTCAACAAAAGCGCTTCACTCCTCGGCAACGGCGCCAGAAAAGAGTCTTGATGACCCACAAGTATAGGGGATCTATCATAGTCCTTTCGATAAGTAAGAGTGTCGAACCCAATGAGCAGCAGAAGGAAATGACAAGCGGTTTTCAGTAAGGTATTCTCTGCAAGCACTAAAATTGTAGGTAACAGATAGTTTTGTGATAAGATAATTTGTAACGGGTAACAAGCAATGGAAGTAAATAAGGTGCAGAAAGGTGGCCCAATCCTTTTTGTAGCAAAGGAAAATCCTGGACAAATTCTTATAATGAGAAAAGCGCTCCCGAGGACACATGAGAATTATCATCAAGCTAGTTTTCATCACGCTCATATGATCTGTGTTCGTTACTTTGATAATTTGATATGTGGGTGGACCGGTGCTTGGGTGCTGCCCTTTCTTGGAAAAGCATCCCACTTATGATTAACCCCTATTGCAAGCATCCGCAACTACAAAAGAAGTATTAAGGTAAACCTAACCATAGCATGAAACATATGGATCCAAATCAGCCCCTTACGAAGCAACGCATAAACTAGGGTTTAAGCTTCTGTCACTCTAGCAACCCATCATCTACTTATTACTTCCCAATGCCTTCCTCTAGGCCCAAATAATGCTGAAGTGTCATGTAGTCGACGGTCACATAACACCACTAGAGGAGAGACAACATACATCTCATCAAAATATCGAACGAATACCAAATTCACATGACTACTAATAGCAAAACTTCACCCATGTCCTCAGGAACAAATGGAACTAATCACAAAGCATATTCATGTTCATGATCAGAGGGGTATTAATATGCATTAAGGATCTGAACAAATGATCTTCCACCGGATAAACCAACTAGCATCAACTACAAGGAGTAATCAATACTACTAGCAACCCACAAGTACCAATCTGAGGTTTGGATACAAAGATTGGATACAAGAGATGAAATAGTGTTTGAGAGGAGATGGTGCTGGTGAAGATGTTAATGGATATTGACCCCCTCCCGATGAGAGGATCATTGGTGATGATGATGGTGATGTTTTCCCCCTCCCAGAGGGAAGTTTCCCCGGCAGAACAGCTCCGCCGGAGCCCTAGATTGGTTCCGCCAAGGTTCCGCCTCGTGGCGGCGGAGTTTCGTCCCATAAGCTTGCTTATGACTTTTCCAGGGTAAAAGACTTCATATAGCAGAAGATGGGCACCGGAGGGCCACCAGGGGGCCCACGAGGCAGGGGGCGCGCCCTGTAAGGGTGGGCACGCCCCCCACCCTCGTGGCCAGGGTGTGGGCCCCCTATGGTACTTCTTTCGCTCAATAATTCTTATTAATTCCAAAATGACTTTTTCATGGAGTTTCAGGACTTTTGGAGCTATGCAGAATAGGTCTCCAATATTTGCTCCTTTTCCAGCCCAGAATCCCAGCTGTCGGCATTCTCCCTCTTCATGTTAAACCTTGTAAAATAAGAGAGAATAGCCATAAGTATTGTGACATAACGTGTAATAACAGCCCATAATGCAATAAATATCGATATAAAAGCATGATGCAAAATGGACGTATCAGGGCTATGGCGGAAATCAGCGACAATACAGAGATGAACATGATCGTGGATTTATTCCCCTGGTTGGCAACTTTGTTGAGGGTGCATCGGGACCACAATACTATTCACGCGTTGGTCGAGGTGGTGGTGGTCGTCACATATTTGGACGAAACCCACCGCCACGACCGTCACTGGGAGGGCTGTGACAGCCAGCACGTTGGCCTCTGCTTATACTTCCGCACTGCCGGAGGTAGCGGCGGCAGCTATTAAGGCTTTGGTGGCGGTCACTATGCCGGTTGCTGGATCGGCGGATGACATGGATATGACTAGCGACAAAGGGAGCGATAAAGGAGATGTTGTGCGAGCTAACAAGGTGGCTCGCTAGAAAGAAAGATGGTTTGCTACAGATGTGGTTTACTGGGACACTTTGTGATTGATTACACTGCTCAATTGTATGATAACTATCTAAAACCGGGACACCCATCGGACGAATGTCCGCTGCTCTCGGTGCCTAAGCATGTTGTGATGATATATAGTGTCAGTAGTAACGGACTTATGTTGTTTGAGTCTCCCCACACGGTTTCAGCGGTACCCCGTTTGGAGAGTTCAAGGATCGGATTGGTGAAAGTCACACAACTTTGACAGCAGAACAGGTTTCTCAGCAGCTAAGAAGGCTCATCTCAGATTCTTTCCACTGGTCTCCTGTCACGTGGAGGACCAGGTTTACAGGGGTCGAATTCCCTAGGAGGGAGGACCTTGATCGGCTTATGAAGTTTGGGTTCGGTAAGATTACCGGCAATAAATGTTTACTGGAGTTTGTTGAATAGAATAAACCTGAGCCGAAAGGCGTACCACTCAAGGAGATTTGGATCAGACTATCAGGGGCACCGGAGACACCCTTTAATGATTTTCTTACTCTTTGGAGTTTGGGAACACTGATAGGATGTCAGCGATCAAGAGCCTCCAGGTGAACAGGCTACGCAGGAAGCTACAGTTCAAGCTTCAGCCAGGCCTCGTTGCAAGCCTCAGCGGCCCTCTAGGCTTGCTGGGCCTGAGTGGGCCCACATCTCTGTAACTGATACTTAAACTGATGTGTGTGCGTGAGTAGGGCCAGGCTGGCAGAACGGCTAGAAGCCGAGGCACGGCATGTGCGTGTAGCTCAGGAATTCTCAATCTCCAAATTGTACCTCGAATGGTTGATTTCCGCCATGATTGATGAATAGAGAGAAGTAGTGCTGACAGTCCGGCATCAGAGCCATTCGGTCCGTCGGCCCTTCCGACACACCACCGGCATACGCGGCTCGCCGACCGGCTGCGCGCGGTGGCGATGGACTGCATCCCACCGAAGACGAAGGACATCTGCGATCTCTTGCACGCCTACTTCGACAAGGTCAGCCATGAGCGCGATGACACCACCGCGAAGGCCCTTGCACAGCTCGATGCCGAGCTCGACCTCCTCTCTAGGCTCCTCGACGAGGTCAAGGTCTCGATCGGTGTCGACATCGACGAGCTGCGGCAGGTGTTCGACAAGCCAGCTCCGCCTATGCCACCAGCCGCAGATCCACGTGGCGCGCTTGCAACACCTTCACGAGTGCCGGGCAACAATTCGTTGAGTTCTGAGGCGTTCCGCTCTCATGCTGAAAACTGGGGCCCCGCTCATCGACCGTACGTTCCACCCTCGATCAGAGGTACGCATCTTGAGCAGGCGTTGCAGCGCGTTCCATTCACGCCCTTGGATTCGAGAGAGAATTCTGCTGATGTGTATGGTGTTGGTCCACGGATTGAGATTCCCCGTTTCGACGGATCCTACCGGAAACTGTGGCAAACCCATTGCGAGGATTATTTCAGGTTTTGGGGCACACCACAGAATCAGTGGATTTCTCTGGCCACTTCCTTGTTTGAAGCATCCACTGCTAGATGGTTGGAGTCTGTTCGTCGTCGGTCACCACACGCTACCTGGGATGAGTTTTGCAGATTGCTCCAGAACAGGTTTGGCCGCAACTTACATCAGTCTGTTCTGCAGAATTTTTTCACATATCTCAGACCGGATTTTTTTGAGCGGTTCTCTGAGTTGTTTGATCAGTTGTGCGCCTATGAGAGTTTTCCCAACATGGTGCATTACGTTACTCGTTTCATGGAAGGACTGAAACCTGCAATCAGGTTCGCTATTGGCAGTCAGCAACCATCAGATTTGGATATGGCCTATCAGTTGGCTCTACTGCATGAAGAGTTGGGCGCAAGTTCTGTCAGTTCATCAGTGACAAGCACTAGCCGTACAGCTTCCCATTGCCACTTCCACCACAGTCTTCATCGTCCACTATAGTTCCTGCACGGATGGCTGACGACAAGAAAACAACAGAGGTTTTCAGAAAAGCTACTACTGATGATAAGTGGAGTGCTTTGCGTAACTACAGGAGAGCCAACATGCTATGCTTTGTTTGTGGAGAGTGATGGGGCAAGGATCACGTGTGTAAACAAGAAGTCCATCTGCATGTTGTGCAAGAAATGTTGGATTATGTGCAGCACCTTCCATCAGAAGTTGCAGATTACTCTGAGACAACATCAGTTTCTGAAGCTAATGCTATGTCGTTGTCTACTGCAACACTGGGTGACACTTCTGAAACTACTGCCATGACAATGAAGATGAAAATCCAGTTACAGGGTCACACCTTGACATTTCTGGTTGATTCTGGTAGCACTAATACCTTCCTGAACTGTGTTGTAGCTGAGTTGCTGTCTGGGGTGTCAGACATGCCTGTTTCCATGGTCAGAGTTGCAAATGGCAAGCTAATCCTTGTTCTAAACAGCTATTGCAGGGAAAGTGGTCTTGTGGTGGTCACAAGTTTGTCAGTAACTTCAGGATTTTTCCCTTGGGCTCTTATGATGGAATTTTGGGCATTGATTGGTTAGCTGCACATAGCCCTATGCAGGTGGCTTGGTCTGCTCATTGGCTTGCCACCCCTGGGAGAAAATGCCACCCCTTCTGTCTGTACACTATTTAGTATATATGCAATAGCTACTGTGGCAGATAAAACCATGTCTGAAGTGCCACCTGAAGTGCAAGTTTTATTGGAAAAGTATGCCTCAGTGTTTGAAGCTCCCTCTGGCCCACCTCCCAGAAAAAAGTATGACCACACTATTCCCCTTGTTACAGGTGCTGCTCTTGTATCCCATAAGCCATATAGAAATGCTCCTGCTCTGAAAAAATGAGATGGAGAGACAGGTGCAAGAGATGTTGGACAATGGCATTATCAGACATAGTAACAGTCCTTCTCCTCTCCTATGATAATGGTACAAAATAAGGACACAACCTGTAGGCTAGTGGTTGATTACATGCACTTAAATACTATCACTGTTAAGAGAAAATACCCTATACCAGTGATAGATAAACTTTTGGGTGAGCTGGCGACTGGATCTTAGGGCTGGATTTCACCAAACCAGGATGGCACCAGAGGAGGAGTATAAAACTGCATTTCAAACACACATGGGCCACTATGAGTTCCTGGTCATGTCCTTTGGTCTTACTGGAGGCCCAAATACCTTTCAATTTGCTATGAATAGTGATCTAAAACCAGTCCTTAGGCGCCATAATGGAAAGAAATTTGTTCTTGTTTTCTTTGATGATATCCTGGTCTTTAGTGTCACCTATTCACAACACTTGCAACATCTGGAGGAAGTTTTGCAGCTCCTAAAGAAGCAACAGTGGCAAGTTAACTTGTCTAAATGCACTTTTGCACAACAGAAAGTTGAGTACTTAGGACATGTTATCAGTGGATAGGGAGTTGCTACAAACCCAACTAAAATTGATACTATTCAGAGTTGGCCTGTTCCTGTTTCTGTCAAGGAAGTCAGAGGATTTCTTGGCCTGGCTGGTTACTACAGGAAGTTCATAAGACTTTTTGGGGTGATCATCAGGCCCCTCACAAATATTCTCAAAAAGGGGGTGTTCTTTCACTGGAAAAATATTGAGCACCAGTCTTCTGAGGCCCTAGAACAAGCTCTTCTTTCAGCTCCTGTTCTCACCCTCCCTGATTTCTCCAAGAATTTTATGATTGAAACAGATGCCTGTGATGTGGGTATTGGTGCAGTTCTCATGCAAGATGGACATCCATTGGCTTATGTGAGTAAGGCCTTGGGCCCCAGAAATTAGACCTTGTCTGTCTATGAGAAGGAGTACCTGGCTATACTGCTTGATGTGGACCATTGGCGTCAGTACTTGCAGTTGTCTGAATTTGTTATCCAGACAGATCAGCGTAGCCTATCTAACTTGTCTGAGCAAAGTTTACATACAGTGTGGCAGCAAAAAGCACTCACCAAATTCTTGGGGCTCAGTTACACTACCTGTTACAAGAAGGGGACTGACAATGGCGCAGCCGACTCACTGTCTCGCAGGCCGCACAATTCTTCTGAAACTCTCCCTGAGGTTTTGACTGCTTACAGAAATATTGGGCAGCTATTCGAATGATCCTTTCTGCACTAGCCTGTTACAACGCCTAGCAACTGACTCTGAAGCTGACAAGAAGTTTTCCTTAAAAGCTAGGTTGCTTCGATTGGACAATTGCATCTGGATTGGTAATGTACCTGCCTTACATCAGAAAATTGTCAGTGCTTTCCATGATACTCCAGTTGGTGGCCACTCTGGTTTCCCTGTTACCTACAGAAGAGTTCGCCAACTTTTTCGCTGGGCAGGAATGCGGGGATTTATCAAACAGTTTGTGCGCCATTGCGTGATCTGTCAGCAGGCTAAGACCGACCATACGCCCTACACAGGGCTCCTCCAGCCGCTTCCTGTCCCCAAAATGCAATGGGAAATGGTCACCATGGACTTCGTGGAAGGTTTGCCCACTTCTGGTAGATATAATTGTTTGCTGGTGAACATTGACAAGCTGTCGAAGTATGGCCATTTTGTTCCATTGCACCATCCCTTCACTGCCCAGACTATAGCTAAAGCCTTTCTGAATTCAGTTTGCAAACTTCATGGAATGCCACTGTCCATTGTATCTGATCGCGATTGTATATTCACGAGTCTCTTCTGGAAGGAAATCCTTACCAGGTCTGGGATTTTACTGCGAATGAGTTCTGCTCGCCATCCTCAGTCAGACGGCCAGATAGAGCATGTAAATCAACAAGTGGAATGTTTCCTTCGATGTTTTGTCAGTGCTCACCCTGCTCGTTGGGCTCAGTGGATACCGCTGTGTGAGTTTTGGTATAACACCAACTGGCATTCTGCCACTGGCTCTACCCCATTTGAGATCATCTATGGACATCCCCGCGCCACTTTGGGCTGACAACTGATGATGCAGTTCAGTCCGAAGATCTTCAGCAGTGGCTCTCGCAGCGCCAAGTGGTCATTGACTCTGTCCATCAGCATCTGTTACGTGCTCAACAACGCATGAAGGTTCAGGCAGACAAACACCGTACATAGCGTACTTTTGATGTGGGTGAATCTGTTTTCTTGAAGCTCCAGCCCTACCTCCAGTCGTCTGTTGCTCCTCGGGCTAATCACAAGCTGGCTTTTAATTACTATGGCCCCTTCAAGATCGTTGCTCGCGTGGGAGAGGTCGCTTATCAGCTGGACTTGCCGGCTACCAGCCGCGTGCACCCAGTGTTTCACGTTTCCTTGCTGAAGCGAGTTTTGGCTCCCGACTGTTAGGTTCGTTCTCAATTGCCACTCCCTGACGCACATTTGCAAGTTCCTGAACAGGTGTTGCAGCAACGAGTGGTCCGTCGTAACAATGACTCGGTCGTCCAAGTTCTGATCCGATGGAGTGATTCTAATGAGGACATGGCTAAGTGGGAGGACAAAGAAGCCCTCAAGCAGTTGTTTCCTCGAGCACCGGCTTGGGGACAAGCCGTTTCTAAGGGGGGAGGGGTTGTCAGCGATCAAGAGGCTCCAGGTGAACAGGCTACGCGGGAAGCTGTAGTTCAAGTTTCAGCCAGGCCTCGTCGCAAGCCTTAGCGGCCCGCTAGGCTTGCTGGCCTGAGTGGGCCCACATCTCTGTAACCGATACGTAAACTGATGTGTGTGCGTGAGTAGGGCCAGGCAGGCAGAACGGCTAGAAGCCGAGGCACGACATGTGTGTGTAGCTCAGGAATTCTCAATCCCCTTCTCCATCCCCAAATTGTACCTCGAATGGTTTATTTCCGCCTTGATTGATGAATAGAGAGAAGTAGTGCTGACATAGGAAAACCCGAGAAGGTCAACATGCCCTTCACACGCATGCATGGCATTGCGAGACTGCTCATGAGTGTGCCAGAGGTGGACTACGTGCCATATTTTGTGCCATGGACTTATGACGGCCTGATTTATGATCTCGGAGTGGAAATAGAGGACCAACCTTATGTGGAGGACACTGCTACGATTAAGGATGTGAACATGACTAAGGGTGGCGATGGTATCGGGAACCAGGAGCGCATCTCCAGCCATTGGCCCCCCCAGGACGCACAAAAATCGCCCCTGGGGGCGAGCCAGCGAGACACTCGGCGCTGGTGGCGGTTTTTCGCCCAGTCGCCGCCCCCAGGCGCCGAAATTGGCCCACTTTGCAGCCCAATTTCGGCGAATAAACGGCCCATATGGGCGAGAATAGGCCCATATTCGGCGTGGTTTCGCCCTTACTCGGCGTTCAATTATCAACATAATTATTCCTTATCACATATTTCATCGCAGAAAAATCAAATACTTCAACAAAATAGTACAACAACAAATAGTTCAATACAAATTATATAGTTCAACAAATAAAAACTCGTATTTCATCACGCGACGTCCCCCTTGAGCCTCCATAGGTGCTCAATCAGATCTTTCTGCAGTTGATGATGCACCTGTGGGTCTCGGATCTCTTGACGCATACTGAGATACGCAGTCCAAGTTGCCGGTAGCTGGTGATCAACTTCGGCTAGAGGACCCTGCATGTAGTATGGTTCAGTGTCAAACACTAGGTCTTCTTGCTCGCTCTCGATGATCATGTTGTGCAAGATGACACAACAAGTCATGATCTCTCGCATTTGATCTTTCGACCAGGTCTGAGCGGGGTACCGAACAACAGCAAATCGAGATTGGAGCACACCAAATGCCCGCTCGACATCCTTCCTGCAAGCCTCCTGAACCTTCGCAAACCAGGCGTTCTTGCCTCCTGGCACAGGGTTTGAGATCGTCTTCACAAATGTCGACCATCTCGGATAGATGCCGTCAGCTAGATAGTACCCATTGTTGTATTGGTGCCCATTGATCTCGAAGTTCACCGGAGGAGAATGGCCCTCAACGAGCTTGGCAAAAACAGGAGAGCACTGCAACACGTTGATGTCATTGTGAGTTCCTGGCATACCAAAGAAGGAGTGCCAAATCCAGAGGTCCTGTGTGGCTACCGCCTCAAGCACCACACTGCAACCGCCTTTGGCGCCTTTGTATATCCCCTGCCAACCAAATGGGCAGTTCTTCCATTTCCAATGCATGCAGTCGATGCTTCCAAGCATCCCAGGAAATCCTCTTGCTGCATTCTGGGCTAGGATCCGAGCAGTGTCTTCCGCATTGGGTGCTCTCAAGTATTGTGGCCCAAACACTGCCACCACTGCCCGACAGAACTTGTAGAAACACTCTATGCTGGTGGACTCGGCCATGCGCCCATAGTCGTCGAGTGAATCACTGGGAGCTCCATATGCAAGCATCCTCATCGCTGTCGTGCACTTCTGGATGGAGGTGAATCCAAGAGCGCCAGTGCAATCCATCTTGCACTTGAAGTAGTTGTCGAACTCCCGGATGGAATTCACAATCCTGAGGAAGAGCTTTCGGCTCATCCGATAACGGCGCCGAAATGTTCTCTCGCCATGAAGTGGAGCATCGGCGAAGTAGTCGGAGTAGAGCATGCAGTAGCCTTGCAGACGATGCCGGTTCTTTGCTTTCACCCGCCCCGGCGCCGAGCCACCTCGACGCAGCTTTTCACTGCTCGCCAGCAGCTGGGCGAGGGCGGCGAGCACCATCAGATGCTCTTCTTCCTGGACGTCGGCCGCAGCTTCCTCCTCCAGCAGCGCGGCGAGCTCTTCCTCCTCATCGGAGTCCATCGCCGAGTCAGTCAAAACGCCAAACACCTTGCGCGCCGGGTTCGGCCTGTGACCGCCGGGCAGAAAAAATGTCCGAACCGGCGATTTTCGGCGTCCTGGGGGCGCGACTGGACCGTTCTTTCGGCGCCGGCGCGAAAAAATCGCCTGAGGAGGCCTTCTTGGGGCGCGGCTGGAGATGCCCTAAGACTCGTGACTCGTGACGATGGTAATGTGAATAGTAGCTAGCATGTCTGCGACGATGTTGAATGAAATAAGGGATACCGAGTCTCGCTTATGAGTTGAAAATAGCTAGTACCAACGTGATTATTGACTTTAATGCTTGCACACGTATATAGAAGGAGAAGCAGCCAAGCACCGTCGTGGCCGGCTGGCCACGGCGCGACTTGGAGCCGCAATTGACCAGTTGATTTGCAGAAAAGTTTCATTCTTTTAAGAAAGTGCGATTCTGCAGATATGTTTTTCTAAATGAGAATCTGCAAAAAGGTTGTTCTCTTTATGCGGAGTTGCAGGAAACTTTCTTAAGGAGATTCTCTTTGTCTTGTTTGGGTGGCCACGTAATAACACTGCACATTGTGCTGCTTTCTCTTTTGATTACCTTTGACCATTGTGGTTCATTTTTTAATTGGTCTACAACTGGAACAAAAAATTGCTGGATCTGGTGTGCGAACCAGTTTCTGTGATCAGCGGTATGTAGATAGGTTGGTTTATTATTATGTGGACGCGGGATGGCACGCTCGGCGATCACTCCCAAACGCACAAGTTTCCGACCAAGTTCGCTCTGCCACACCCTCCACCACCCTCGCCGTCGTTTGCAGATTGTGTTTTCAGTTCGATGTTTGTGTGCCCAAGGGACGTGAGGAAAACAGATCGGGTAACGAACACTGGCCAGTCTATACCGGGCGCAGCGGTGAGGGATTACGTGCCTGAAAAAACATTGATTCAAAATTTTAAAATTCTGATTTTATATTAATCTATATTTTGCTTCTTCGGATTTTCTTAACCAGTCTTGCAAACGGTTAATATATCTTCGCCGCCGGTGGCACAGTTCGCGGCTTGCAGGATCGCGGTCTAGGGATCAGGTGGACTGCTGCTTTGGAAACATTTGAAATTACGATGTTCATTTTTTGAATTTCTAATTGCTCCGATTGATTGATACAATATTTATTTTTGGAATGCTGATTACAATGAATTGATTGAGTGCTACGGTGTTTCTTCTTTGAGTGCCAATTACGATGTTTCTTCTTTGAATGTCAATTACGGTGATTTAATTGGTACGCCGTCATTGGAGCAATGTAGGCCATCAGATCTAAGATAATGAAGGGTAGATGTTCAATGTTTCTGCCACAACTCGCTTGTTTAGTGGAGACTATGCAAATATTAAACTTGACATTCATATTAGGTGCTAAACATGTTTTTGGTTAAACACCTTAGCGACATATATAGACCATTGGATATACATGGTTGATCGGATGAGACGTGCTGAATCTGCGCAACCCACTATTTTCATACTGCTATAGATAGAGATATAGACATACATTCAGGTTCTAACTGGTTCTTAGTTTCTTTTTCATTTTTCATTATTCTTATGTTTTTTAGTTTTTCAATTCTTAAAATTTTTCAGACATTGTTTTAAATTCAAAACATTTTCAAATTCTATTTTTCACTAATGTTTTGGCAAACTCCTTGTCATTTCCAAAATTCTCCATTTTTTTAAAAGTTTGTAAACAATTCTATAATTCCTTAGTTTTTTTTAAAATCTTGAACATTTAAATTTCCTGAAGTTTTTAACAACCCAATACTTTTAAGTTTGTGTTTTTACAATTCCTGACTATATTATAAATTAATGAATATTTTCAAAATTTTGCAAAGATATTTTTGTATACCAAATTACCAATGCCTTGATATGGCCTATAATGCATATAAATGAAATTAGTTAAATGATTAAGATGCATATAAATGAAATTAGATAAATGATTAAGGTCGTCTCTATGGTCAAAGCTCATTTCTCCCTCATGCGACCGGGCGTGTTCAGACATCAAACCGTCGCTTAACAGGCTCTTGAAAATGGAATCCCCTAAATCCATCCTATATGTGGGGGAGAAATGTGATTGTCCGGACTATCCCGATGTTTTTGAATGGTTCAAATGGTAGTTATGGACTTGGGTGCACCGGTAGCACCAAATGCCCCGGTGGCACCATAGGT
>NC_041385.1:4050498-4068701 GCF_002162155.2 Triticum dicoccoides | reverse complement strand
GTTATGTTCAGGGTCAGAACTTCAAGTAAGTGATGATGTTCAATCTTCATGGTAAAATATACCGAGCTATACAGCTACTCTCACATATTCTCTATCTATTTCTAGGTGCTTAGATCCATCTTGCAGCCATAACCGGCAAGAAAAGTAGTTTCTCAACACCCAAATAACAAATGGCGTGTCTGTTTTCCAAGCACATCAAATACCATCCGAAAAAGAGTTAACTACGGCTCTTATTTCCTCCTCCACAAGAAACTCTTGGGCGGCTAGGCTTTCTCCTACTCCCGTCGGCGCTGCCGGCGGTCCGCCTTGCCCCCCATGGCCTTTGGTCCGTGGTGGTCTGGAGGACCCCGGCCCCTCACCAGCGGGAGGGATCTCACTCTCGTTCTTATTTCGTTCAGCTAGCGTTTTGGTTGGGGTTGTGTGGTGGCGGCGATGTCCCCTAGTGGAAATATTGTATTCCACGTCCGGTCCCCATCGCGATTGTGCATCTAGCGTTATCGGAGGGCGTGTGATGTTTTGTCTCCGTCGAATCTCGCGGATTTCGATCGGTGCTGGTCATTGATGGATCGTTTTGGATCCAGTCTCCTTTGTTTTTGGTTCTTTGTCTACAGGTTTGACCCTTTCAATCTACTCTTCTCTTCGTCGGTGGCAGATGTTGTTCTGGTGCGCTGGTCCTATGAGCCTTAGCACGATGACTTTCCGACTGTCTACTACAACAATGTTTGCCCAACTTCTGTGAGGATGGGGCGATGACAGCAGCGCGCCTTTGGCTCGTCCAGTGCTTGTAGTCGTCACTAGGTGGTACACGGACCTAGTTACAATTTTTGTTACTTATGGTGTTCTATGTGCTACCATGACAGATGATGAATAGATTGGAAGTTTCTCTCAAAAAAGTACTATCTAAAAATGTGCATCATAAGACAAGTTCAAAATCGACCGAGATAACCCCTTGAATATTTAACTTTACACAGTGACCTAACAATTTTTGACTGAACCTATGCTTATTTGTAAATGCTATGTAGCTTTATAAAGTCATTTGCATACACATCAAGCACACTGCCCACCTAGGTTCAGAAATACCCGACACTCTAGCCAGGGAGGGAAGTTCATGAGCTACACAATTACTATTTTTCTCAACTTTGAAGCACACACACGACTCACACATACTCTGAATCATCTTAGACTGGACAAAGATCATACATGAGGTCGACAAATAATGATGGTTAGAGTTGACAACTTTGATAAATATGTGTTCTACAATAACTACTCTGTTATTATACCTTCTCTTCACTGTGACAATCCTTGACGAAAAACATGGCGACTCCGACACTGGCTTCATCTTCTACGGCAGAGATCAAGGATCCTCGCCTTCGGTGTAATGGTTTTAGTACATCCTTGCAGTCGTCGTGATAATTCGTCCGAGTTTCATCAGATCATTAAGGAAGTAGTTTACTGCACAATTTGAAGGATGATTTTAGGCCGTCGGCATAGCCCTGCCCCAGGAGTCCCCAGTTGCTGACACGTGGCAGGGCTACGCCGACAGCCTGGCCGTCGGCATAGCTATCACGTGTCAGCAACTGGGAGCTCACGCCAGCACTATTCCAACGGCCTAGCCGTCGGCATAGTTTGTATTTGATTTTTTTCTTTTTCTGTTTTTTTCAGATCAATTTAATTCAAATATACATAAGCATCTTCACATCAGATATATATGATGGACATAGACATATAGAACACATCTAAGTATCATCCGGCACCGTCAGAACAATATATGCATAAGCATCATCACAATCAACATAAGCATATAAAGAAGCACATAAGTCATCTAAAGGACCATCAAAGACCACAAGTTTATCATCATCATCACCACACACAAGTCATCTAAAGAAACATAAGCATAAGCACACAAGTAACCGAAGGGCTTAAGCGCCAGGATGTCGAGCACCGCGGAGGTCATCACCGCCAAGTCGGCCGAAGCCCAAGTCATCACTGCTAGCGGCAGCGCTACCGCCAAGACCGCCTCCACCTCCGCATCCGCCTCCATGGATCGGAGTGGTCGGGCTCCGTGACTTCGGAGTGCTGCGAAGACCACCACCAACGGTTGATCCACCGGTTCCCTGGATGTTGAGAAGACATGTTAACGGGATATATGACTATGTTGAAAGGCATGATATGATTTGGGTGAATAGATTGGGGATGAACTAACTGGCGAGGGGCCAGCGTTCTATGCCAGAAACTCCTCAAAGGTAAGTAGCCTTGCTTGTACTGGAGGAGATGTTGCTGGTTGCAATTGAGGAAGCCTGCCGGCCGCCATTTACTCAAGAGCGTGTTGCATCATATGCGATCCCTCTGCTGATGGTATGCATGAAGGCTCTCGTGACATGCCATGGTCTCTTGGCGTGAGTACTCCATGTAGGCCTACGGTATGACATGATGGAACTCATAAAACTACTAAATGCGGAAAATAAAGCGAGCAATGAAGATAAGAGGGAAAATACTTACAGATTGCTACTCCTGAAAGAGGGACTGTGACTGTGAACTGGTCATGGGCGTGCTCGTGCGCTGGCTCAGACTCGGGTTGATCCGACGGAGCTGTGTGTAGGTGATAGTAGGACTCATCATAGCATCGAGAACCGCCTCCCGACCATGCTCCTTGGGCCCCATGCCCACCACCACCCTCTCGTCCAGATCCGCCGCAATGGGGTCAGGTGTGTCAGGATGTAACCTCAGATACCCATCGGAGTAGGCCTTCTTCCTCTGCGCGGTCTTCTTGCCATAGTACTTGGGCCCGCCAGGCTTGGAGTCCTTCCGCGTATGGGCGATCTCCCACGCCTCCATGTGTGAGAGCGGCCGCTTCAGTTTCTCCTCCTGCACCACCAAACAGAGGTTAGTCATACATAAGAAAGTGACAGTAAATAGAAGAAGAAGAATGTTTAATGAGGTTAGTCATACATTAAGTGCCTTGTGGAGAAAGTGGTATCGGTTTCCCTGAGCATGTACTCCCTCCCTCCCTCGGTTAGCCTTGTTTTTGATGCTCGTAGCCGCCCAGGCTCCATCCTGTTGGAAATATGCCCTAGAGGCAATAATAAAAGCATTATTATTATATTTCCTTGTTCATGATAATTGTCTTTATTCATGCTATAATTGTGTTATCCGGAAATCGTAATACATGTGTGAATAATAGACATCAACATGTCCCTAGTAAGCCTCTAGTTGACTAGCTCGTTGATCAACAGATAGTCATGGTTTCCTGACTATGGACATTGGATGTCATTGATAACGAGATCACATCATTAGGATAATGATGTGATGGACAAGACCCAATCCTAAACATAGCACAAGATCGTATAGTTCATTTGCTAGAGTTTTCCAATGTCAAAGTATCTTTTCCTTAGACCATGAGATCGTATAACTCCCGGATACCGTAGGAGTGCTTTGGGTGTGCCAAACGTCACAACGTAACTGGGTGACTATAAAGGTATACTACGGGTATCTCCGAAAGTGTCTGTTGGGTTGACATGGATCAAGACTGGGATTTGTCACTCCGTATGACGGAGAGGTATCACTGGGCCCACTCGGTAATGCATCATCATAATGAGCTCAAAGTGACCGAGTGTCTGGTCACGGGATCATGAATTACGGTACGAGTAAAGTGACTTGTCGGTAACGAGATTGAACGAGGTATTGGGATACCGACGATCGAATCTCGGGCAAGTAACATATCGATTGACAAAGGGAATTGTATACGGGGTTGTTTGAATCCTCGACATCGTGGTTCATCCGATGAGATCATCGTGGAGCATGTGGGAGCCAACATGGGTATCCAGATCCCGCTGTTGTTTATTGACCGGAGAGCGATCTCGGTCATGTCTACATGTCTCCCGAACTCGTAAGGTCTACACACTTAAGGTTCAGTGACGCTAGGGTTGTGAAGATATGTATATGCAGTAACCCGAATGTTGTTCGGAGTCCCGGATGAGATCCCGGACGTCACGAGGAGTTCCGGAATGGTCCGGAGGTAAAGAATTATATATAGGAAGTGCTGTTTCGGCCATCGGGACAAGTTTCGGGGTCACCGGTATTGTACCGGGACCACCGGAAGGGTCCCGGGGGTCCACCGGGTGGGGCCACCTATCCCGGGGGGCCCCATGGGCTGAAGTGGGAGGGAACCCAGCCCAAAGTGGGCTGGGGCGCCACTCCCCTAGGGCCCATGCGGCTAGGGTTGAGGGGAAACCCTAAAGGGGGCGCCCCCTTGCTTGGGGGGCAAGCCCCCCACCCTTGGCCGCCGCCCCCCCTAGGAGATTCCATCTCCTAGGGCCGGCGCCACCCCTAGCACCCCTATATATAGTGGGGGAGAGGAGGGACTTCATACACCAGCCCCTGGCGCCTCCCTCTCTCCCCGTTACGTCTCTCTCTCGTAGTATAGGCGAAGCCCTGCTACTGTGACGCCCTGCATCCACCACCACGCCGTCGTGCTGCTGGATCTTCATCAACCTCTCCCTCCCCTTGCTGGATCAAGAAGGAGGAGACGTCTCCCGTCCCGTACGTGTGTTGAACGCGGAGGTGCCGTCCGTTCGGCGCTTGGTCATCGGTGATTTGGATCACGTCGTGTTCGACTACATCATCCCCGTTCTTTGAACGCTTCTGCTCGCGATCTACAAGGTACGTAGATGCATCCGATGACTCGTTGCTAGATGAACTCCTAGATGGATCTTGGTGAAACGAGTAGGAAATTTTTTGTTTTCTGCAACGTTCCCCAACAGTCGCATCATGAGCTAGGTCTATGCGTAGTTCTTCTTGCGCGAGTAGAACACAATTCGTTGTGGGCGTAGATTTGTCAACTTTCTTGCCGCTACTAGTCTTTTCTTGCTTCAGCGGTATTGTGGGATGAAGCGGCCCGGACCAACCTTACACGTACGCTTACGTGAGACCGGTTTCACCGACTAACATGCACTAGTTGCATAAGGTGGCTGGCGGGTGTCTGTCTCTCCCACTTTAGTTGGAGCGGATTCGATGAACAGGGTCCTTATGAAGGGTAAATAGAAGTTGACAAATCACGTTGTGGCTTTAACGTAGGTAAGAAGACGTTCTTGCTAGAACCCTAATTCAGCCACGTAAAACTTGCAACAACAATTAGAGAACGTCTAACTTGTTTTTGCAGCAAGTGGTTTGTGATATGATATGGCCAAAGTTATGATGAATGATGAATGATCCATATGTGATGGATGAGATGTTCATGCTATTGTAATAGGAATGACGACTTGCATGTCGATGAGTATGACAACCGGCAGGAGCCATAGGAGTTGTCTTTATTCTTTTATATGACCTGCGTGTCATTGAGAAACGCCATGTAAATTACTTTACTTTATTGCTAAACGCGTTAGCCATAGTAGTAGAAGTAATAGTTGGCGAGCAACTTCATGGAGACACGATGATGGAGATCATGATGATGGAGATCATGGTGTCAAGCCGGTGACAAGATGATCATGGAGCCCCAAGATGGAGATCAAAGGAGCTATGTGATATTGGCCATATCATGTCACGTTTATTATTTGATTGCATGTGATGTTTATCATGTTTTGCATCTTGTTTACTTAGAACGACGGTAGTAAATAAGATGATCCCTCATACTAATTTCAAGAAGTGTTCCCCCTAACTGTGCACCGTTGCGACAGTTCGCTGTTTCAAAACACCACGTGATGATCGGGTGTTTTATTCAGACGTTCACATACAACGGGTGTAAGACAGATTTACACATGCAAACACTTAGGTTGACTTGACGAGCCTAGCATGTACAGACATGGCCTCGGAGCACAGAAGACCGAAAGGTCGAGCATGAGTCGTATAGAAGATACGATCAAGATGAAGATATTCACCGATGTTGACTAGTCCGTCTCACGTGATGATCGGACACGGCCTAGTTAACTCGGATCATGTAATACTTAGATGACTAGAGGGATGTCTAATCTAAGTGGGAGTTCATTAATTATTTGATTAGATGAACTTAATTATCATGAACTTAGTCTAAAACATTTATAATATGTCTTGTAGATCAAATGGCCAACGTAGTCCTCAACTTCAACGCGTTCCTAGAGAAAACCAAGCTGAAAGATGATGGCAGCAACTATACGGACTGGGTCCGGAACCTGAGGATCATCCTCATAGCTGCCAAGAAAGATTATGTCCTACAAGCACCGCTTGGTGACGCACCCATTCTCAAAAAAGTACTATCTAAAAATGTGCATCATAAGACAAGTTCAAAATCGACCGAGATAACCCCTTGAATATTTAACTTTACACAGTGACCTAACAATTTTTGACTGAACCTATTCTTATTTGTAAATGCTATGTAGCTTTATAAAGTCATTTGCATACACATCAAGCACACTGCCCACCTAGGTTCAGAAATACCCGACACTCTAGCCAGGGAGGGAAGTTCATGAGCTACACAATTACTATTTTTCTCAACTTTGAAGCACACACACGACTCACACATACTCTAAATCATCTTAGACTGGACAAAGATCATACATGAGGTCGACAAATAATGATGGTTAGAGTTGACAACTTTGATAAATATGTGTTCTACAATAACTACTCTGTTATTATACCTTCTCTTCACTGTGACAATCCTTGACGAAAAACATGGCGACTCCGACACTGGCTTCATCTTCTACGGCAGAGATCAAGGATCCTCGCCTTCGGTGTAATGGTTTTAGTACATCCTTGCAGTCGTCGTGATAATTCGTCCGAGTTTCATCAGATCATTAAGGAAGTAGTTTACTGCACAATTTGAAGGATGATTTTAGGCCGTCGGCATAGCCCTGCCCCAGGAGTCCCCAGTTGCTGACACGTGGCAGGGCTACGCCGACAGCCTGGCCGTCGGCATAGCTATCACGTGTCAGCAACTGGGAGCTCACGCCAGCACTATTCCAACGGCCTAGCCGTCGGCATAGTTTGTATTTGATTTTTTTCTTTTTCTGTTTTTTTCAGATCAATTTAATTCAAATATACATAAGCATCTTCACATTAGATATATATGATGGACATAGACATATAGAACACATCTAAGTATCATCCGGCACCGTCAGAACAATATATGCATAAGCATCATCACAATCAACATAAGCATATAAAGAAGCACATAAGTCATCTAAAGGACCATCAAAGACCACAAGTTTATCATCATCATCACCACACACAAGTCATCTAAAGAAACATAAGCATAAGCACACAAGTAACCGAAGGGCTTAAGCGCCAGGATGTCGAGCACCGCGGAGGTCATCACCGCCAAGTCGGCCGAAGCCCAAGTCATCACTGCTAGCGGCAGCGCTACCGCCAAGACCGCCTCCACCTCCGCATCCGCCTCCATGGATCGGAGTGGTCGGGCTCCGTGACTTCGGAGTGCTGCGAAGACCACCACCAACGGTTGATCCACCGGTTCCCTGGATGTTGAGAAGACATGTTAACGGGATATATGACTATGTTGAAAGGCATGATATGATTTGGGTGAATAGATTGGGGATGAACTAACTGGCGAGGGGCCAGCGTTCTATGCCAGAAACTCCTCAAAGGTAAGTAGCCTTGCTTGTACTGGAGGAGATGTTGCTGGTTGCAATTGAGGAAGCCTGCCGGCCGCCATTTACTCAAGAGCGTGTTGCATCATATGCGATCCCTCTGCTGATGGTATGCATGAAGGCTCTCGTGCCATGCCATGGTCTCTTGGCGTGAGTACTCCATGTAGGCCTACGGTATGACATGATGGAACTCATAAAACTACTAAATGCGGAAAATAAAGCGAGCAATGAAGATAAGAGGGAAAATACTTACAGATTGCTACTCCTGAAAGAGGGACTGTGACTGTGAACTGGTCATGGGCGTGCTCGTGCGCTGGCTCAGACTCGGGTTGATCCGACGGAGCTGTGTGTAGGTGATAGTAGGACTCATCATAGCATCGAGAACCGCCTCCCGACCATGCTCCTTGGGCCCCATGCCCACCACCACCCTCTCGTCCAGATCCGCCGCAATGGGGTCAGGTGTGTCAGGATGTAACCTCAGATACCCATCGGAGTAGGCCTTCTTCCTCTGCGCGGTCTTCTTGCCATAGTACTTGGGCCCGCCAGGCTTGGAGTCCTTCCGCGTATGGGCGATCTCCCACGCCTCCATGTGTGAGAGCGTCCGCTTCAGTTTCTCCTCCTGCACCACCAAACAGAGGTTAGTCATACATAAGAAAGTGACAGTAAATAGAAGAAGAAGAATGTTTAATGAGGTTAGTCATACATTAAGTGCCTTGTGGAGAAAGTGGTATCGGTTTCCCTAAGCATGTACTCCCTCCCTCCCTCGGTTAGCCTTGTTTTTGATGCTCGTAGCCGCCCAGGCTCCATCCTGTTGGAAATATGCCCTAGAGGCAATAATAAAAGCATTATTATTATATTTCCTTGTTCATGATAATTGTCTTTATTCATGCTATAATTGTGTTATCCGGAAATCGTAATACATGTGTGAATAATAGACATCAACATGTCCCTAGTAAGCCTCTAGTTGACTAGCTCGTTGATCAACAGATAGTCATGGTTTCCTGACTATGGACATTGGATGTCATTGATAACGAGATCACATCATTAGGAGAATGATGTGATGGACAAGACCCAATCCTAAACATAGCACAAGATCGTATAGTTCATTTGCTAGAGTTTTCCAATGTCAAAGTATCTTTTCCTTAGACCATGAGATCGTGTAACTCCCGGATACCGTAGGAGTGCTTTGGGTGTGCCAAACGTCACAACGTAACTGGGTGACTATAAAGGTATACTACGGGTATCTCCGAAAGTGTCTGTTGGGTTGACATGGATCAAGACTGGGATTTGTCACTCCGTATGACGGAGAGGTATCACTGGGCCCACTCGGTAATGCATCATCATAATGAGCTCAAAGTGACCGAGTGTCTGGTCACGGGATCATGAATTACGGTACGAGTAAAGTGACTTGCCGGTAACGAGATTGAACGAGGTATTGGGATACCGATGATCGAATCTCGGGCAAGTAACATATCGATTGACAAAGGGAATTGTATACGGGGTTGTTTGAATCCTCGACATCGTGGTTCATCCGATGAGATCATCGTGGAGCATGTGGGAGCCAACATGGGTATCCAGATCCCGCTGTTGTTTATTGACCGGAGAGCGATCTCGGTCATGTCTACATGTCTCCCGAACTCGTAAGGTCTACACACTTAAGGTTCAGTGACGCTAGGGTTGTGAAGATATGTATATGCAGTAACCTGAATGTTGTTCGGAGTCCCGGATGAGATCCCGGACGTCACGAGGAGTTCCGGAATGGTCCGGAGGTAAAGAATTATATATAGGAAGTGCTGTTTCGGCCATCGGGACAAGTTTCGGGGTCACCGGTATTGTACCGGGACCACCGGAAGGGTCCCGGGGGTCCACCGGGTGGGGCCACCTATCCCGGGGGGCCCCATGGGCTGAAGTGGGAGGGAACCCAGCCCAAAGTGGGCTGGGGCGCCACTCCCCTAGGGCCCATGCGGCTAGGGTTGAGGGGAAACCCTAAAGGGGGCGCCCCCTTGCTTGGGGGGCAAGCCCCCACCCTTGGCCGCCGCCCCCCCTAGGAGATTCCATCTCCTAGGGCCGGCGCCCCCCCTAGCACCCCTATATATAGTGGGGGAGAGGAGGGACTTCATACACCAGCCCCTGGCGCCTCCCTCTCTCCCCGTTACGTCTCTCTCTCTCGTAGTATAGGCGAAGCCCTGCTACTGTGACACCCTGCATCCACCACCACGCCGTCGTGCTGCTGGATCTTCATCAACCTCTCCCTCCCCTTGCTGGATCAAGAAGGAGGAGACGTCTCCCGTCCCGTACGTGTGTTGAACGCGGAGGTGCCGTCCGTTCGGCGCTTGGTCATCGGTGATTTGGATCACGTCGTGTTCGACTACATCATCCCCGTTCTTTGAACGCTTCTGCTCGCGATCTACAAGGTACGTAGATGCATCCGATGACTCGTTGCTAGATGAACTCCTAGATGGATCTTGGTGAAACGAGTAGGAAAATTTTTGTTTTCTGCAACGTTCCCCAACAGTCGCATCATGAGCTAGGTCTATGCGTAGTTCTTCTTGCGCGAGTAGAACACAATTCGTTGTGGGCGTAGATTTGTCAACTTTCTTGCCGCTACTAGTCTTTTCTTGCTTCAGCGGTATTGTGGGATGAAGCGGCCCGGACCAACCTTACACGTACGCTTACGTGAGACCGGTTTCACCGACTAACATGCACTAGTTGCATAAGGTGGCTGGCGGGTGTCTGTCTCTCCCACTTTAGTTGGAGCGGATTCGATGAACAGGGTCCTTATGAAGGGTAAATAGAAGTTGACAAATCACGTTGTGGCTTTAACGTAGGTAAGAAGACGTTCTTGCTAGAACCCTAATTCAGCCACGTAAAACTTGCAACAACAATTAGAGAACGTCTAACTTGTTTTTGCAGCAAGTGGTTTGTGATATGATATGGCCAAAGTTATGATGAATGATGAATGATCCATATGTGATGGATGAGATGTTCATGCTATTGTAATAGGAATGACGACTTGCATGTCGATGAGTATGACAACCGGCAGGAGCCATAGGAGTTGTCTTTATTCTTTTATATGACCTGCGTGTCATTGAGAAACGCCATGTAAATTACTTTACTTTATTGCTAAACGCGTTAGCCATAGTAGTAGAAGTAATAGTTGGCGAGCAACTTCATGGAGACACGATGATGGAGATCATGATGATGGAGATCATGGTGTCAAGCCGGTGACAAGATGATCATGGAGCCCCAAGATGGAGATCAAAGGAGCTATGTGATATTGGCCATATCATGTCACGTTTATTATTTGATTGCATGTGATGTTTATCATGTTTTGCATCTTGTTTACTTAGAACGACGGTAGTAAATAAGATGATCCCTCATACTAATTTCAAGAAGTGTTCCCCCTAACTGTGCACCGTTGCGACAGTTCGCTGTTTCAAAACACCACGTGATGATCGGGTGTTTTATTCAGACGTTCACATACAACGGGTGTAAGACAGATTTACACATGCAAACACTTAGGTTGACTTGACGAGCCTAGCATGTACAGACATGGCCTCGGAGCACAGAAGACCGAAAGGTCGAGCATGAGTCGTATAGAAGATACGATCAAGATGAAGATATTCACCGATGTTGACTAGTCCGTCTCACGTGATGATCGGACACGGCCTAGTTAACTCGGATCATGTAATACTTAGATGACTAGAGGGATGTCTAATCTAAGTGGGAGTTCATTAATTATTTGATTAGATGAACTTAATTATCATGAACTTAGTCTAAAACATTTATAATATGTCTTGTAGATCAAATGGCCAACGTAGTCCTCAACTTCAACGCGTTCCTAGAGAAAACCAAGCTGAAAGATGATGGCAGCAACTATACGGACTGGGTCCGGAACCTGAGGATCATCCTCATAGCTGCCAAGAAAGATTATGTCCTACAAGCACCGCTTGGTGACGCACCCATTCTCCCTGCAGAACAAGATGTTATGAACGCTTGGCAGGCACGTACCGATGACTACTCCCTCGTTCAGTGCGGCATGCTTTACAGTTTAGAGCCGGGGCTCCAAAAGCGTTTTGAGAGACACGGAGCATATGAGATGTTCGAAGAGCTGAAAATGGTTTTCCAAGCTCATGCCCGGGTCGAGAGATATCAAGTCTCCGACAAGTTCTTCAGCTGTAAGATGGAGGAAAACAGTTCTGCCAGTGAGCACATACTCACTATGTCTGGGTTGCATAACCGCTTGACTCAGCTGGGAGTTAATCTCCCGGATGATGCAGTCATTGACAGAATCCTCCAGTCGCTTCCACCAAGCTACAAGAGCTTTGTGATGAACTTCAATATGCAGGGGATGGAAAAGACCATTCCTGAAGTATTTGCTATGCTGAAATAAGCAGAGGTAGAAGTCAAGAAGGAACATCAAGTGTTGATGGTCAATAAAACCACTAAGTTCAAGAAAGGCAAGGGTAAAAAGAACTTCAAGAAGGACGGCAAGGAGGTTGCCGCGCCCGGCAAGCAAGCTGCCGGGAAGAAGCCAAAGAATGGACCCAAGCCCGAGACTGAGTGCTTTTATTGCAAGGGAAGCGGTCACTGGAAGCGGAACTGCCCTAAATACTTAGCAGACAAGAAGGCCGGCAAAACAAAAGGTATATGTGATATACATGTAATTGATGTGTACCTTACTAGTGTCCGTAGTAGCTCCTGGGTATTTGATACCGGTGCAGTTGCTCACATTTGTAACTCAAAACAGGGGCTGCGGAATAAGCGGAAACTGGCAAAGGACGAGGTGACGATGCGCGTCGGGAATGGTTCCAAGGTCAATGTGATCGCCGTCAGCACGCTACCTCTATATCTACCTTCGGGATTAGTTTTAAACCTTAATAATTGTTATTTAGTGCCAGCTTTGAGCATGAACATTGTATCGGGATCTCGTTTAATTCGAGATGGCTACTCATTTAAATCCGAGAATAATGGTTGTTCTATTTATATGAGAGATATGTTTTATGGTCATGCTCCTATGGTGAATGGTTTATTCTTTATGAATCTCGAACGTGATACTACACATGTTCATAATGTGAGTACCAAAAGATGTAAGGTTGATAATGATAGTCCCACATACTTGTGGCACTGCCACCTTGGTCACATAGGTGTCAAACGCATGAAGAAGCTCCATGCAGATGGACTTTTAGAGTCTCTTGATTATGAATCATTTGACACGTGCGAACCATGCCTCATGGGTAAGATGACCAAGACTCCGTTCTCAGGAACAATGGAGCGAGCAACCAACTTATTGGAAATCATACATACTGATGTGTGCGGTCCAATGAGTGTTGAGGCTCGCGGTGGCTATCGTTATGTTCTCACACTCACTGATGATTTAAGTAGATATGGGTATATCTACTTAATGAAACACAAGTCTGAAACCTTTGAAAAGTTCAAGGAATTTCAGAGTGAGGATGAAAATCAACGTGACAGGAAAATCAAGTTTCTGCGATCAGATCGTGGAGGAGAATACTTGAGTCATGAATTTGGTACACACTTAAGAAAATGTGGAATAGTTTCACAACTCACGCCGCCTGGAACACCTCAGCGTAATGGTGTGTCCGAACGTCGTAATCGCACTCTATTAGATATGGTGCGATCTATGATGTCTCTTACCGATTTACCGCTATCTTTTTGGGGCTATGCTTTAGAGACTGCTGCATTCACTTTAAATAGGGCTCCGTCGAAATCTGTTGAGACGACACCGTATGAATTATGGTTTGGGAAGAAACCTAAGCTGTCGTTTCTAAAAGTTTGGGGATGCGATGCTTATGTCAAGAAACTTCAACCTGAAAAGCTCGAACCCAAGTCGGAAAAATGCGTCTTCATAGGATACCCAAAAGAAACTATTGGGTACACCTTCTACCTCAGATCCGAAGGCAAGATCTTTGTTGCCAAGAATGGGTCCTTTCTAGAGAAAGAGTTTCTCTCGAAAGAAGTAAGTGGGAGGAAAGTAGAGCTTGATGAAGTATTACCTCTTGAACCGGAAAATGGCGCAACTCAAAAAAATGTTCCTGAGGTGCCTACACCGACTAGAGAGGAAGTTAATGATAATGATCAAGATACTTCTGATCAAGCCCCTACTGAAATACGAAGGTCCACAAGGACACGTTCCGCACCAAAGTGGTATGGCAACCCTGTCTTGGAAATCATGTTGTTAGACAACGGTGAACCTTCGAACTATGAAGAAGTGATGGCGGGCCCGGATTCCGACAAATGGCTAGAAGCCATGAAATCCGAGATAGGATCCATGTATGAAAACGAAGTATGGACTTTGACTGACTTGCCCGTTGAGCGGCGAGCCATAGAAAATAAATGGATCTTTAAGAGGAAGACAGACGCGGATGGTAATGTGACCATCTATAAAGCTCGGCTTGTCGCTAAGGGTTATCGACAAGTTCAAGGGGTTGACTACGATGAGACTTTCTCACCGGTAGCGAAGCTGAAGTCCGTCCGAATCATGTTAGCAATTTCCGCATTCTACGATTATGAAATATGGCAAATGGACGTCAAAACGGCATTCCTTAATGGTTTCCTTAAGGAAGAATTGTATATGATGCAGCCGGAAGGTTTTGTCGATCCTAAGAATGCTGACAAGGTGTGCAAGCTCCAACGCTCGATTTACGGGCTGGTGCAAGCATCTCGGAGTTGGAACATTCGCTTTGATGAGATGATCAAAGCGTTTGGGTTTACGCAGATTTATGGAGAAGCCTGCGTTTACAAGAAAGTGAGTGGGAGCTCTGTAGCATTTCTCATACTATATGTAGATGACATACTTTTGATGGGAAATGATATAGAACTCTTGGACATCATCGAGGCCTATTTGAATAAGAGTTTTTCAATGAAGGACCTTGGAGAAGCTGCTTATATATTAGGCATCAAGATCTATAGAGATAGATCAAGACGCCTCATAGGTCTTTCACAATGCACATACCTTGATAAGATATTGAAGAAGTTCAATATGGATCAATCTAAGAAGGGGTTCTTGCCTGTGTTACAAGGTGTGAAATTGAGCTCGGCTCAATGTCCGACCACGGCAGAAGATATAGAAGAGATGAGTGTCATCCCCTATGCCTCAGCCATAGGTTCTATTATGTATGCCATGCTGTGTACCAGACCTGATGTAAACCTTGCCGTAAGTTTGGTAGGAAGGTACCAAAGTAATCCCTGCAAGGAACACTGGACAGCGGTCAAGAATATCCTGAAGTACCTGAAAAGGACAAAGGAAATGTTTCTCGTTTATGGAGGTGACGAAGAGCTCGTCGTAAAGGGTTACGTCGACGCTAGCTTCGACACAGATCTGGATGACTCTAAGTCACAAACCGGATACGTGTATATTTTGAATGGTGGGGCAGTAAGCTGGTGCAGTTGCAAGAAGAGCGTCGTGGCGGGATCTACATGTGAAGCAGAGTACATGGCAGCCTCGGAGGCAGCACATGAAGCAATATGGGTGAAGGAGTTCATCACCGACCTAGGAGTCATACCCAATGCGTCGGGGCCGATCAAGCTCTTCTGTGACAACACTGGAGCTATTGCTCTTGCAAAGGAGCCCAGGTTTCACAAGAAGACAAGGCACATCAAGCGTCGCTTCAACTCCATTCGTGAAAATGTTCAAGATGGAGACATAGAGATTTGTAAAGTACATACAGACCTGAATGTAGCGGATCCGTTGACTAAACCTCTCCCTAGAGCAAAACATGATCAACACCAGAATTCCATGGGTGTTCGATTCATCACAGTGTAACTAGATTATTGACTCTAGTGCAAGTGGGAGACTGTTGGAAATATGCCCTAGAGGCAATAATAAAAGCATTATTATTATATTTCCTTGTTCATGATAATTGTCTTTATTCATGCTATAATTGTGTTATCCGGAAATCGTAATACATGTGTGAATAATAGACATCAACATGTCCCTAGTAAGCCTCTAGTTGACTAGCTCGTTGATCAACAGATAGTCATGGTTTCCTGACTATGGACATTGGATGTCATTGATAACGAGATCACATCATTAGGAGAATGATGTGATGGACAAGACCCAATCCTAAACATAGCACAAGATCGTATAGTTCGTTTGCTAGAGTTTTCCAATGTCAAAGTATCTTTTCCTTAGACCATGAGATCGTGTAACTCCCGGATACCGTAGGAGTGCTTTGGGTGTGCCAAACGTCACAACGTAACTGGGTGACTATAAAGGTATACTACGGGTATCTCCGAAAGTGTCTGTTGGGTTGACATGGATCAAGACTGGGATTTGTCACTCCGTATGACGGAGAGGTATCACTGGGCCCACTCGGTAATGCATCATCATAATGAGCTCAAAGTGACCGAGTGTCTGGTCACGGGATCATGAATTACGGTACGAGTAAAGTGACTTGCCGGTAACGAGATTGAACGAGGTATTGGGATACCGACGATCGAATCTCGGGCAAGTAACATATCGATTGACAAAGGGAATTGTATACGGGGTTGTTTGAATCCTCGACATCGTGGTTCATCCGATGAGATCATCGTGGAGCATGTGGGAGCCAACATGGGTATCCAGATCCCGCTGTTGGTTATTGACCGTCTCCCGAACATGTCTACCTGTCTCCCGAACCCGTAGGGTCTACACACTTAAGGTTCGGTGACGCTAGGGTTGTGAAGATATGTATATGCAGTAACCCGAATGTTGTTCGGAGTCCCGGATGAGATCCCGGACGTCACGAGGAGTTCCGGAATGGTCCGAAGGTAAAGAATTATATATAGGAAGTGCTGTTTCGGCCATCGGGACAAGTTTCGGGGTCACCGGTATTGTACCGGGACCACCGGAAGGGTCCCGGGGGTCCACCGGGTGGGGCCACCTATCCCGGGGGGCCCCATGGGCTGAAGTGGGAGGGAACCCAGCCCAAAGTGGGCTGGGGCGCCACTCCCCTAGGGCCCATGCGGCTAGGGTTGAGGGGAAACCCTAAAGGGGGCGCCCCCTTGCTTGGGGGGCAAGCCCCCCACCCTTGGCCGCCGCCCCCCCTAGGAGATTCCATCTCTTAGGGACGGCGCCCCCCTAGCACCCCTATATATAGTGGGGGAGAGGAGGGACTTCATACACCAGCCCCTGGCGCCTCCCTCTCTCCCCGTTACGTCTCTCTCTCGTAGTATAGGCGAAGCCCTGCTACTGTGACGCCCTACATCCACCACCACGCCGTCGTGCTGCTGGATCTTCATCAACCTCTCCCTCCCCTTGCTGGATCAAGAAGGAGGAGACGTCTCCCGTCTCGTACGTGTGTTGAACGCGGAGGTGCCGTCCGTTCGGCGCTTGGTCATCGGTGATTTGGATCACGTCGTGTTCGACTACATCATCCCCGTTCTTTGAACGCTTCCGCTCGCGATCTACAAGGTACGTAGATGCATCCGATGACTCGTTGCTAGATGAACTCCTAGATGGATCTTGGTGAAACAAGTAGGAAATTTTTTGTTTTCTGCAACGTTCCCCAACACATCCGTATCACACCAAACATCCACCAATGCCGCCCAAGACTCGTCTTTTCCATAACACCAATTTGGACACACCTACATAATGAAAGCATAATGGCATGTCAACACAAAACGGTGAAATGTACCACAAACATCGGAATGAAAAATCTTTTATGCTTACCGCCAAGTACTCGTGCCTCTCCAAGGCAATGCCCATCCTCTGCGCTTCTTCCTTGGTAATCTTCACACAAAGAGCATCGTGATAGTATGTTGAGATGGCCACATAGCGGACCTCGTACTGCATCTGGCAGGCCTTCTTCTTGCATTGGCGCAGCACGATCTGGTCGGCTCTGGCCTTGTGCTCCGGAAGAACTCGATAGAATTTCTACAATCATGCCTGAAACAAGAATGGAAGAAGCCATGAGTTAAATCATTCATGAAACTAGAATGGACTTGTGCTTCTGAAGAGAACTCACCCAGAAAGTAGTGATCACGACCTTGGCATGGGTCTCATGGTCCGCGTGGAGGGCCGCTTCCCAGTGGTCCCAGCTCGTGGCCAAAACTCGACGGTCCGGGTGCCTGACTGGATCCTGACAGTACAACCCCGGCCAATATAACTTCAGAAAGATGGTGATGAGGCCGTTGGGAATACGGACCCCTTTAGAATATATCCAGTGGCTGCAAAAGAATGAACTATTAGCATGTGACAAGCAAAATAAATAACAACCGGAATGAGCATGTGACAAGCAAAATAGTGAAATTATTATAAAGTGGCACTTACTCTTTCCCCGTGGGCTCAATGAGCAACTTCTGCTCCTCAGTAGCAGGAACCTGCTTTGGTAGCTTTGCTTACCACGCAGCCACCCCTTGTTGTCAACCCCCTTCCCGCCACCACCCTCCTCCTCGCCTGCCTCCCCCTCCCCAACCTCCTCCTCCTCCTCGTCGTCCTCCTCCTCACCCGCCTCCTCCACCTCCTCCTCGGCCATGTCCCGAACCTCCTCCTCCTCCTCATCCTCCTCGCCAGAGGGTACCTCACTAGAGGAGGGCCTCGAAGACAACACCCCTAAGTCGGTGAGGGTGCGCTCTTTCTGGCCGCGACCCCCTGTAGTGGCTCTCCCCCCAGCACCTCGTCCTCTA
>NC_041385.1:4044165-4050091 GCF_002162155.2 Triticum dicoccoides | reverse complement strand
GACCACTCCGACTAGGCATGCCGACGACCTTGTGTATGAAACCCACGCGGTCGGCCTTCCCCTTGCCCATGCTCGTTATTTTTTTATACTTCTAAATATTCTAAATATATATATTACAAGAAACACTTTACATTTTGAAAAATGTTAATCATTTATTTGGAAATGTTAAATGTCTATAGAAAAAATGTTGCAGGAACACTTCACATTATTCTTTTTTTTCGACAGGCAAAACATGATCCATTACTGAGAGGAACAGACAAGCCGAGAAATGATCTTTTATAGATCATTTGGTGAGGAGCAGGCGGATGAGGTCGCCGGCGAGGCCGCAACGCTCCGTCGTTTGATGGTCCATGTCGGCCACGGGAGACGCTTTGTGGATCGCCTTGAATGCGTTCTCGCATGTATCTCCTGCGCCCTTTGACTCAGACACAATCTTCAACACATCAGCATAGCCCCCACGTGGAAGCTGGGGCCGGCGCCGTCGATGAGGTCAGCTGCGGCAAGGACATGTGCCTTGACACATACATGCCACATTGGCGCCTCGAGTGTGCCCTGGTGTTTATAATCTAGGTCACAGATGGCCACGGCGTTCTTTCGGGTGGTGTCGGTGGCGATTTGCAGAGCAATGCTGGCGAGGTCATGCTCGATGGATGCTTGGGTGCTCTTTGGGTTGGCCCGTAGCACGGCCATGCACAATGCAAAGTTATTGGTCTTCTTGCATGTGCGAGCGATGAAGTTGATGTCGGCGTGGGTGACGGGCAGGCCATAGGACATGGCCGCAACCACAATGAGAAGCATAGCGTTGTTGTGTTGATGTAATACATGGCGACTCTACATATCTATATATACACGCTACATGGGAGAAAATCATACTGATACGATACGCCTTAATGATGGTCTACTTTGTTCTTTTTGCTAAAGGTAAGCGCATATCAAATGTGTAATAGTACTTGCGAATCAAATAGTGATGTAGTTATTAAATGTAGAATAAATGCATCAAATCAACAAATAAGGGTACCCCTACTTTCACTGAGCTTAGAATTCCCAAATTAATGCATCTTATTTATGAGAGGAAAGATAAATTAATCTTTGATTGAAATTTATAAAAAAATCAACTAATAAATGAGCTCTAGTAAAAAAAGGTAAATACATTGATATGGAGTATAAATACATTGATATGGACATCATGTAAGAAACTCATTATGATATTGTCCGCCTTTAACTTGATATTCTTTTTGGCTACACGTCTGGTGGGGCCCTCAGCTATAATATTAAGCAAATTTTTAAAATATATTTTTAGTACTAAAATGTTTTTAAATATCTTTTTTTGAGACAAATGTTTTTAAATATCTAGCACCCTGAAAAGTACAACCAATTTTTTTCATAGAAACGACTAAAAGACAAAGAGACCAAATAAACAAATAAAAAACTCATGGAAAAGTGGGCCGGCCCGTTTTTCCTGGCTATCAAGCGGAGCATATCCTATTTAACGCTACCAGGCCACCAATAGTAGGCAGCTCTTAATCAGCGCTTCGAGCGCTGGGTTGCCGTACTGGCACACGTGCGCGTTCTCTTTGCGCGGGCCCATTAGCATGAGAGCTAGCTTTGATCGCTAGCTCGATCGGGTCCGCTAAAAAAAATCTCTAATTCGGTCGTTCCATTGACCATTTAACCCTGTTCATAGATATTTGGAAAAAAGTTATCTGTTTTGAAAAAGGTTTATCAATTTGACGAAAATTTCACAAAAAAATTCATTGATTTTGAAGAGAAGTTCACAAATTTTAATAAAATTCATCGATTTTGAAAAAATTTCATTGATTTTCAAACAAAGTTCGTAATTTTTTTAAAAAATTCATCGATTCCGTTAAAGAGTTTACGATTCTGGAACAAGTTCATCGTTTTTGAAGAAAAGTTACGGACTTGGAAAGTTCATTGAATTTTTTTTAAGTTGACGGATATGAAAAATAAAGTCCTTGTATTTTGGAAAAGTTCATCGATTTTGATAAAAAGATTACGATTTTTTTTAAAAAGATCTAGTTTTATAAACAAATATTCACGAATTTGCAAATAGTTCACGCATTTAAGGAAAAAATAAAAGTAAAAGAAGAAAAAATAAGAATAAAAATAAAATAAAAAAGAACAAGAAAAAAGAAAGAAAAACCTGAATAAGAACCGCCCAGAAACCATTTAGCGAAGCAGGAAAACCGATTTGGGAAGCTTCCCAAAACCAGGGGCCTCCGTGAACTGAAAAGGAAGAAAAGGAAAAGAGAGTAGTTAAATTATTTTTTTGAGGGGAAACATCTGGCTTTATTCATTTACTGGGACTATTACAGGAATGCTAATAATGTCTGGTAAAGAAACAAGCCAACCGTGGCGCCCGATGGGTAGAGAAGCCGAAGCTTTAGCAAGATCATGAGCCTCTACGTTATGTCGACGACATTCATGAATAAAAGTAGCCTTCCGGTAGGAGCTTCGACGATGATCGATCTCTGGAAGAATAGCCGTGTAATGACATGGAGGAAGAGATGTGATGTTGTTGATAACCTCCTGGCAGTCAGAAGCAACCAAGTGATAGCCGATGATAACCTCCTGGCAATCAGAAGCAACCAAGATGTCAACTAGCCCATCGTAGACTACTGCAGAAGCTCCCAAAAACATGCCATTGGGATCCCGACAAATAGCCGCAGCAGCTCCTGGGTCCCCGGCGCGATTCAAAGCACCCAAACACGTTGATTTTAGCTATTGCAGCTGGTGGCGGGAGCCAGTGTGCCCTTTTTACGACTGTTACATGATGTCCCCTGAAATGTTTGGAATCACATGCATGAGCTTGCTGTAGATCTTCTATGAATCTCTTAACGAAAAGGGACTCCATCGCTGGTTCTCTACAGCGTTGGGGTCATAGCACTTTTGGTTCAGTCCGACAGGAACTGCGTGCACAGCTTGAGAGATTTCGTGCCGACCCACTCCGGGTAGGACCAAGTCCACGAGGAAAAATTGTTGAGGCCAGAATTGTGGAACTATGCTACCGGGAGGAAATTATGTGGCATCGACGAGCGCGAATCCAGTGGCTGGCCGAGGGAGATAGTAACTCGGGTTTCTTTCATCGCAAAGCAAGTGCAGGAAAGTCCATGAATAGAATAACATACCTACAACGAGCTGATGGATCTCTGACCATCAAGAACTTGAGTCCATGGCCACAAACTTCTATCAGGGCCCGCGTAGTCGCCCTGATGCAACCGCCGCAGGCAGTTCCTCAAGGACGAGCTGCCGTCCACGATCACGAAGGCGCAAGGCCGCATCCTTCATTACCTCGGAGGTGGCGGTCACTCGGGATCGAGGGTCGTCGTGTCCGTGGAGGTGCAGGCCGCGAGACAACATGCACGTTACGACCGGCACAACGCCGCCCACCGCTCGGTGTTCGCTAAATCGGACGAGGCGCCGTAATGGGTCCGCAATGACCCAGGCCGTGCCACCACCTGTGCCCTCGACAACTCCTTCACCACCAAGGAGACGACCGCCCGGCAGTGACGCCGCCTTGACAACGAGGAGTTGTTTCTTAGTGACTCCTCCGCCAACATAGGCAGCGGCAAGATGGCCGCTAGAGCTCTGCGGGCGCCCTCGGCATTGGTCGTGGCGGCCCTACACACCGCGCTGGAGGAGGCGGAGCGGATTCTCCGCGAGCGGCACCGGCTCCCTAGTGCCGCTGGAGGAACGACGACGACGACACTGACGGCGATGGCAATGCCGCTGGGCAGGGTGGTCATGTTTACGAGGTGGTTGTCTGGTACAAGCATATGCTTTTTTTAGTTTTCTGTTAAGCGGCTAAAATATCGGTCGTATATGTAAATACCGTTATCTCTGAACTTGAATGAAGTCGGACGTGTTTGCTTACATTTGTCTGATTATTTTAAATCATGTTTGAAATGTTTGCTAATAGCTTTGAATGGTCATCTTCCGCATCCGTTTCCGCAAACTGGTCCCTTGGTCCATGGACGGATGCGGGAGCAGATTTGGGGTCGGCGACGCCCTTAGGCCGGGAAATATTTCTTAGACATACATGTACGGTGTTACTTTTGTATCACAGAACACATACTAATAAGAATTGTTATTGGTTGAAACTTTGCCTCAACGAATCAAAATACGCAACCTACAAATAAAACCCTTGGAAAGATAGAAAGAAGAAATAGCAAGAAAAATAGAAAGAAGAAATAGCAGCTAGCTAGGGCCTCCCAACAAGTAAGTGATCAACGCTACCCCCTGTATAAGCTTGAGCCTTTCCAGCGACTCGGCTGCTGGTTGGCCGTGGTCTCCATGGGGCGCAAAGTAGTCGTTGGTGCACACGTCGAAGACGGTGAGGTCGCAAAGCATGCACAGGCAGCCGTCCCTGAGGTGCTTCTCGTCGTCCAGGTCTTCAACCTTGATGAATTCATCCCAACCCCATGAACGGGCGTCGTGCGAGAAGCTCCGCGCCCATGTCCCAGCCCCGCCTTGGGCCTCACCGCCGACCTCATTCGGTAACTGCTTCTCGCCGTTGATGCACGACAGCCTGCCATTGTTCTGGTCTAGGAAGCTGATGTGGAAAGCCGCGGCGGCGTCGCCGGTGGGGTCATGGCTGGCGTGATCGAGGTAGAGGGAGAAGCCTTCATGGCTAGCTAACCAAATTGAACTGAATCGGTGCTTACCATGGAGTACGAGAGCGAGCGAGCGAGCGAGCGAGAGAGAGAGAGAGAGAGAGAGAGAGAGAGAGAGAGAGAGAGAGAGAGAGAGAGAGAGAGAGAGAGTACACATCACTAAAGATGTTCAGGATGTTTGAAAACAAGCACACATAGTGTTGAGGTGGCTAATTCATACAGGCGTTGACTTGAGTATAAAAACGGTCCTACAACTGTGGGGTTGCAAGCACTCAAATCATTAGTAGAAGGCGAAGGCACGCATCACCTTCCAGTATTGTTGGATACTACTTCCTCCGTTCCTAAATACTATAAGTCTTTGTAATGGATCATATATGGATGAATCTAGATGCATTTTAGAGTATAGATTCACTCATTTTGCTCCATATGTGGTTCATAGTGAAATCTCTTCAAAGACTTATATTTAGGAACAAAGGGAGTACAATGTACACAACACACAAACGCACACTTTGATGCGCAAGCTGATGTATAGAAGCAAATCAACACACACAAGCCCTATGGAAGAAGGAGCATTGAACAACCATAATTTCACATTGCGATTTGTTATGCAGCAAAGATAAACAGAAATACAAGAATACAAATTCTAAGCTAAAACGCCAGAGGCGATGCGACGCATTCCTCCTACGCCATCTCACAAAACCAGGTCGTGGCATACGACTACAAGGAGCCATGTTATCTCCTATGCAGGGCACCCCTGATTACATGTGTTTTTCTATGCGTGGCACCCTTTCTTCTTCTTGCAGTTGTTGTTGCAGTCGTTCTTGCAGGTGGGATAGCACTGGTTGAACCTGCCAAGCTTGCATGAACCGCAGCGTGTGTAGCCGTCGCTGACCCCGAAGCAACCATTTTGAGCTACAGTGTTGCAATCACAAGTGCATGTGTCGTTGCTACTGCAACAGGTACCTTCTGTGGTGCACCTCTTCAAGAGCTGACGCCGGCAGTCGGCCTGACCGCTGTTGTTGTAGTCGCAGGTACTGCCGCAGAGGGTTTCAACCTCTGCATCGCAGTTGGTACGGCATAGCGTCTCGCAGTCGCTGCATAAAGGCCTAGGGCCCCCCCAGGGAAGACATAACCAGCATGGCAAAAATAAAAAAAGCAAGAAGAGAAGCCCCACCTGCAGCCATTGTTGCCAAGCAAGCTTTGTTTGTAGCTAGAACCTAGAGATAAATATGTGGAGCAAGAGATGTGAATAAGATGGAGCGCCTGATACTATTTATAGGCTAGGTAGCTACCAC
>NC_041385.1:4005909-4043882 GCF_002162155.2 Triticum dicoccoides | reverse complement strand
GATCTAAACTAAATTTAATGGATTGGCATCTATCTAATGTAAACTGCTCCATGTGACAGTTTTGCAACTGGTACAAGTTGGCTGAGGAGTACAGACATAATATTCACCTTCACTGGGCTCCATTAAATCCCTGCACTGTCTTGACCCTTGAACATCTACAATGTCTGAACGTCATTTTTGTGGTTCACCGAATCAAAGGGAGTACTAAAATGGCCTGGTAACTTCAAATTGCACGATCAACTAATTGGCTAATTGCACAAGTACATTTTGGTATATCTCGAATCACTGATCAATAGGTACTAGTAGTTGTTGGTTTAGTGAACCAACCTATGGTTGGATGGCTAGATGGACAATGGTATGGCCAGCCCATCAGGGTTCAAGTCACATCAGGGTTCAAGTCATGGTGCTCGTATTTATCCTGAATTTATTTCAGCATTTCCGGCTATGCGCGTTCAGTGGGAGGAGACGTTCCCGTCAACTACGAGGAGCCTATGCTAACTTCGTAAAATCTCAAGACGATATGCCAGCTCAGTCTCTCGAAGGTGGTCACAGGGGTAGGGTGTGCGTGTGTGCGTTCATAGGGGTGAGTGTATGCGCGTATATATGAGCGTTTGTGTCGGTAATGATGTTTAAGAAAAAGTAGTTGTTTTACCAAGCATTGACTTCTGGCAAGATCAAGATCGGCGGGGAAACCAACTGAATCCCACATTAACTGCTTGTACCCTCCAGGTTGCATGAATTGGCTTTGATTTGGTCTTCTCTAGCCAAAGTCGCATGTGGAAGATATTGATACCCTTCTTTCTATTTTCCATCTTGATTTACGTACGTCAATCTTGTATAGCATTACTTTCTCGTAGGATGGCCATTTAGTTGTTAAGTGCCAATAGGGGTGCACATAGGCAAGACGCAGCGTTCACTGCATCGTTTTGTCTGTGAGCATCAATCCTTGTGATTCATAGGTTCGATCATGTGACATGATATTTTGGGGACGAAGGAATTTCAAGTGCATCATGCATCCAACGGGTGTGTGACATCACACACCTAATCAAGAGTAGAAAAGATTCGTACTAACATGCAAGTCGAGTATTTGACTGCTGCTACCTCTTGGATGCATGAACTAACATTAGTTAGTTTGGACTTGACCTGCTCAATCTGCATGTGAAGGAGATTCCCTTCTTACAGCACCCCTTCTTTTCTGACTTTAGTAACTTCAGTTTAGTGTTATATATGGATGGAGAAGGCAATCTGTGAGTAGTATTCTGTAGATTGATGGTAAATTATTTTGTGTGAGAACTTAGAGGCCAGGAGTCGTCCTCTATTGTATAAAAAATGCACATAAACTTGAAAAAAAATGCCTTTTAGATTCAGTCTTTACACACTAAATTTACTGCACAGGCTATGATGTTGTTGCTGACTTTGCTGAAAGCAAGTCAGTGGTTTCTTTTTTACCTCAAAAATTTAAATCGAGGGATCACTCATTTGCCTGTCGAATTCAGGGTGTTAAAGTTCTTGCAACAGTGAACATGCTCACATGGCAACTGGAAAGCCCTTTTCATTCAGAAGCTTCTCTTGGCGCAACAGAAATTATAGGAAATGGTGCGACATTTGGTCGTCTTCCTTAAAAAAAAACTCAAAAAGGGAAGATTGTTAGAAGGGAGGGAGAGAGAGGTTTGGTGGAATAGTTCGTTGTATTGCTTGAGCCTCGTGGGCATATATATAGGAGTACAATGACCAACTTGGAGTACAAGACAAGGTAGGAACAAATCCTAGTCTATCATATACTTCCTAATATACATTATACTCAACATCCCCCCGCAGTCACAACGGTAGAGACGCAGACGGTGAGACTGGAGAAGAATCCGAAGGGAAGCCGACGGACACCCCCCCACAGTCGTAACAGTCGACGCATCACGGAGTCGTGGCTGGAGTGGAAACCAACGAGGTTGCTCAAGCTGGCGGTAGCCCTTTGTGCCGTTTGTCGATGTAGCCGAGAGCGTGGGTGGTGGAGCCGTGGTCGAGGTAGCCGTGCGAAGAATGCCGTGGTCGATGTCGAGTCGGGGTAGCCGGTGTCGAGGAGGTCGCCATGGAGCTGCGGGCGCAAGAGGGCGCCGAGTTAGCATGGGCGCATTGGTGTCGAAGTAGTGGTGCGCCGGAAAGAAGATGTTGACAACGCGTCGCGGCGGGTTTGCCAAGCCTGGGGGCACATCGTAGACGAAGGCACGCACCGGTGTTGCCAGCACCGAGCATGCGTAGACGGACGAAGACGAAGTTGACGAAGCACCGACTAGGCTTGCCAGGCCCGGGGACACGTCGTGGATGAAGGCACGCATCGGTGTTGCCAGCACCGGGCATGCATAGATGAGGGACCTGCACGAGCTGTACGCCATGTCGAAGAGGTCGGAGAGGCCAGCAGAGAAGGACTCGACGACGGTTGCGGCGCCAATCGGCGCGGGGCCAATGTCGCCCGCGGTTGTCGTAGTAGATGAAGCGGTCGGGGTAGATGACGGCGACGCTGGCGACGAGCTGGTGCTGGACGAAGACGAAGGGGGTGGACGGGCGGCAACGGCTACGGATAGCGGCGGCGGCGGCCAAAGAAGAGCGGCGGCGGTGCTCGAAGTAGGCGAAGAACCCCGACAGCATGACGAAGACCGGCGCGGACGGTGGCGTTCCCGCGCCAAGGGAGACGGCGCGACACATACCACGGGAGGTCGACGCGGGATGACGGCGGAGTGGACCGCGGGCCGCGGCACTACGGCCCGAAGGGGCGACGCAGCGGCGGCAGGCAGGTCGGGGCGACGGCGGGAAGATGTCGGGGCGGCGGCGGGGACCGCGGGCCACGACACTGCGGCCCGAAGGGGCGATGCAATGGCGGTTCACGTGTCGGTGCAACCGCGGGGACGGCCTCGGGATGGCGGCGTGGACCGCGTGCCACGCTCGCTATGGCCCGACGGGGCGACGCAGCGGCGGCGCGAGGGTCGGTGCAGCCATGGGGATGGCCTGGAACGGACGACCCCGGGGCAGCGGTGGACCGCGGGCCGCGGCACTACGGCCCAAAGGGGCGACGCAGCGGTGACGCGGGTCGGTGCAGCCGTGAGGAGAACCACGTGGCGGCGGCGCTGCGGCCCGACGGGGCAACGCAGCGGCAGCCCGATGCTTGATCGGTGGAGAGGCGCGCTGAACTCGGGAACGATCTTCACGGGTCCTGCGGAGGTGCGCGTAACCGACGGGCCAGGTCGGTCGTGCGGTGTAGATGAGGCGGATCGCGGCGGCGGGTGGGTGATCAATCCGTTCGCGCGCAAGGTCGGGAACGCCGCTCGGTGGAGGCGCGGTGGCGGCGGAGTCCGAGATGAAGCCGACGGCGGCGGGCGGCAGGGCAGCTATGATTGGCCGCAGCATGGCGCGAGGCCGCAGGGGCGGGGTGATGCAGGAGTCCCGGTCGGAGCGGGGCGTTGACGGCCGGCGTAGATCGACGGGCGGGCCGTCGCGCGAACGGCGGCGGTGAAGGGCCGCCGCATGACGCGAGGCCGCCGGGTCGGGGCGACAGGCGGGCCGATGCGCGGACGACGCGCGAGGCCGCCAAGTCGGGGCGACCGACGGGCAGACGCGCGGACGACGCGCGAGGCCGCCAAGTCGCGGCGATCGACGGGCAGACGCGCGGACGACGCGCGAGGCTGCCGGGTCGGTGAAGAAGCTGGCCAATCGCGCCGGTGTTGGAGTAGAGGCGCACGGGGTCGACGGCGGCGGTGGGCGACGCAAACCGGATCACATAGTCCGGAAAACCAAAAAGTAGACGCCGATCAAAGCGACCGGCGAGGGAGAGAAAACCCGGATCAAAGGATCGGAAAAAAAGACTCTCTAGGGCAGCCTGCCACGGCTGGCGGACGAACCCTAGGTACGGGCGGCGCGGCCCCGGCGGCGGTCATGAAGGCCGACCGCCCCAGGGGCGGCGCGCACGTGCGGAAGCGGCGGCGGCTAGGGTTTAGGATCGACTTGCGATAGATACCATGTTAGAAGGGAGAGAGAGGTTTGGTGGAATAGTTCGTTGTATTGCTTGAGCCTCGTGGGCATATATATAGGAGTACAATGACCAACTTGAAGTACAAGACAAGGTAGGAACAAATCCTAGTCTATCATATACTTCCTAATATACATTATACTCAACAAAGATCTCCGTACAACATTTCGTTAGTCACATTAGTCAGATTCAGGCTCTCTGGAACCAGCAGGATAGAATACATAAGCTCATATACACGTAGTATATAGCTACGAATAAGATCAAACTTACGGTGTGAGATTTCCAACTTCAAAAACCAAGGTCTCAACTTTAAAATGCAATAATTTCCAACCAAAATATTGCACTTTTCAATTACATTGGCACCCAACATTCAACTAAATCTATCACATATGCCAACAAACCATACTTTTAACACCAAATATCTCGACTTCCAACCCAAACAAATATGAAATCTGAAATCAACTTTCCTAGCCAAAAATGCAAAAGAAAAAAATATATTCAGGCTGCATCTATTACAACAAGGTTTGCCGGCTCCGGTAAGGGAGGTCTGATCGGCTCACTCCAGTGCTTGTAGTCGTCGCTAGGTGGTCCACTAACATAGTTGTAATTTTTATTATAAGTAGAGGTGAAGCCAGCCCCAATAATCTGTGGGGTCATACGTAGTTGCTGTTATTTTTTTCTTCACGATGAACAGTGTTTTCCGGCTCTTTTCGAAAAGAACTGTGGGGTCACCACCGAGTACAAGTATCCACCCGAGAAAAAAGGGAGTACAAGTAAAGAGAGTACACATGGCTAAAGATGTCCAGGATGTTCGAATACAAGCACACATAGTGTTGAGGTGGCTAATCCATACAGGCGTTGACTTTAGTAGAAAAAACGGTTCTACGAATGTGAGGTTACAAGCATTCTAACCATCAGTAGAAGGTGATTTATGCATAACATGACAGTTCCCTCAACAAGGAAAGAGAATAAACGGCACGGCGGCGAAGGCGCACATCACTTTCCAATACTATTGGATATATACTACAACGACGCAAACAAATACGTACTTCGATGGAGAAGCTGATATATACAAGCCAATCAACACACACCATCATTTCGCACCGTGATTCATTATTCAGCAAAGATAAACAGGAAACAAATCCTCAGCTAAAACGCCAGAGGTGATGCGCCACGACCCGTTCCTCATGTGCTATCCCACAAAACCAGGTCGTGGCGTTTACAAAAATCTACACACGACTACAACGAGCCATGTTATTCCTATGGAAGGAAACCGATCGGTTACATGTTATTCCTAGGCATGGCGGCACCCTTTCTTCTTGCAGCTGTTGTTGCAGTCGTTCTTACAGGTGGAATAGCACTGGTCGAACTGGTCACGCTTGCAAGCTTCGCAATCTGTGTAGTTGTCGTTGTCGCTGACCCCAATGCAACGGTCTTGAGCTACGGTGTTGCAGTCACAAGTGCATGTGTCGTTGCTACTGCAGCAGCTACCGTCTGCGGTGCACCCCTGGAAGACCGCACGCCAGCAGTCCTCATGACTGCTGAGCTTGTCGTTGCATGTAGCACGGCAGCGGCTTTCAACCACTGCGTTGCAGTTGGTACGGCATTGTGGCTCGCAGTCGCTGCAAAAAGGTCTCGGTGGAGGGCTCGGATGCACCAGGGAAGAGCCTTCCTTCTCGCAGCTGTTGTTGCAGTTGTTGACACATTTGGGATAGCAGTACTCGTCGAAGTAGCCGCGCGTGCAACCTTGGCAATCTTTGCAGTAATTGCTGCAGTAGGTTTCAGCCTCCGCGGTGCAGTTAGTACGGCATAGCGTCTCGCAGTCGCTGCATAAAGGTATGTGATTCCCCAGGGAAGACATGATCAACATGGAGAAAACAACAACAACAAGAAAATAAGCTCCACCTGCAGCCATTGTTGCCAAGAAAGCTTCGTTTCTAGCTACAGAGGTAGGTAAATATGTGGAGCAAGAGAGGGTCTCAAGAAACAGATGCCAATGAGCTAGCCGGTGACTTGCTATATGATGGAGCGCCTGATACTATTTATAGGCTAGCTAGCTTCCACCGGAGGCTACGTAGACCTAAACTGAATTATATGGATGGACATCTATCTAATGTAAACTGCTCCATGTTACAATTTGGTTGTAATAATGTTACAAGTTGGCTAGGCTCCATTAAGTCCCTGCACTGTCTTGACTCTTGACTCTTGAACATCTCCAATGTATGGAATTCATTTATGTGGCTCACCGATCAAAGGGAACAGTATTAAAATGGCTTGGTAACACTGTTTTGGGAAATATAGCAAGCACCAATGTGTTGAGGACTTGTTGTACTCCAGAGAACAATCACTTGAATGGCACCAATGTGTTGAGGACTTGACACTTCAAATTGCACCATCAACTGATTGCACAAGTACGCTTTGGTAGTACTAGTAGTTGTTTTTACCAAGCATTGACTTTTGGCAAGATCAAGATCAGCGGGGCTACCAAGTGAATCGCACATAAAGGGCTCGTACTGCTCAGGTTGAATGAATTGGCTTTGATTTGGTCTTCTATAGCCAAAGTCGCATGTGGAACAGATTGATACGCCTTTTTCTATTTTTCCATCATGATTTGGCTCTCACCGAATCAAAGGGAGTAGTACTAAAATTGCTTGGGGTTTAGAACACATATAGCAAACACTAATGTGTTGAAGACTTTATTTTACTCTAGATATAACAATCAATAGAATGGCTAGCTTGACACTTCAAATTGCACAAGTACGTTTCGGTACCCCAAATTACTGATCAATAGATACTAGTACTAGTTGTTTTACCAAGCATTGACATTTGGTAAGATAAAGATCGGCGACGCTACCAAGTGAATCGCACATTAATTGATCATACTTTCTAGATTGTATGAGTTGGCTTTGATTTGGTATTCTATAGCCAAAGTCGCATGTGGAAGAGATTGATACCCTTCTTTCAATTTTTCCATCTTGATTTATGTACGTTAATCTTGTATAGCATTACTTGCTCGTAAGACGGCCATTTAGTTGTTAACTGCCAATACCGGTGCACTTAGGCTGATAGGCAAGACACGGCGTTCGGTGCATTGTTTCTATCAGGCTGGCTCCTTTCGTCTGTGATTCATAGGTTTGACACGTGACATGATATTTTGGGGACGAACGAATTTCAAGTGTCTCATGCATCCATCGGTGGTGTGACATCACACACTTAATCAAGGGTAGAAAAGATTTGTACTGCCTCCATAAAGAAATATAAGAACGTTTAGATACAGAGGGAGTACTAACATGCAAGTCGAGTACTTGATTACTGCTACCTCTTGGACGCATGAACTGACATTAGTTAGTTTGGACTTGACCTGCTCAATCTGCATGTGAAGGAAATTCCCTTCTTACAGCACCCCATTATTTTCACAAACTGAATGATCACACTTGCCACGAGTGTCGTTTTGGAAAGCTTGTTTGTCTTCTGTTTAGTTCATTTTCTACTATTGCTTCTTTTGCTTTCAAATTGATCCATGGTGATGTATGGACCTCCCCCTTTCCAACTAATAGTGGCTATCTCTATTACCTTATGATTTTGGATGATTTTTCTCATTATGTGCGGAACTTTCCTCTTCAACGCAAATAGGATGTTCAACTAACTCTCACTGTATTTTACTCCTATGTATCTACGCAGTTTGCCCATTCTATCCGTTCTCTTCAAACAAACAAGCACACATAGTCTAATACATACAGACCTTGACTTCGGTACAAAAAATGGTTCTGTAAACGCAAGGTCTCAAGCATTCTAATCATCAGTGGAAGGTGATTTACATAAAAAGGGGCAGTTTCCTCCACAACGAAAGAAAGTAAATGGCACGGTGAAGGCATGCATCACCTTCAAGTATTATTGGATACTATAACGACACACAAATGCATACTTGGACGGACAAGCTGATGTATAGAAGCCAATCAAGACACGTACGCAAGCTCTATAGAAGGACTGTAATTTCACACCGTGTCAACTTTGTGAAATTTCTTTCCTTTTCCATATCATTATTCAGTATAGATAAACAGAATGCAAATCCCCAGCTAAAATGCTCGGATGTGATGCGCCACGACCCATTAATTCATTCTATGCCATCCCACAGAACGAGTTCATGGTTGTTACAAAAGTCTACGCACGACTACGGCGAGCCATGTTATTTATTATGCAAGGCAGCGGGTCGACTACATGTTATTCCTAGGCATGGCGGCACCGTTTCTTCTTGCAGTTGTTGTTGCAGTCATTCCTACAGGTGGAACCGCACTGGTCGTATATGCTGCGCTTGCAAGGTTCACATTGTAGGGTGCCGTCGCTGATGCTGATGCAACTCCTTTCAGCCACAGTGTTGCAGTCGCAAGTGCATGTGCCGTTGCTACTGCAGCAGGTACCCTTTACGGTGCAGTCTTCAAAGACGGATCTCTGGCAGCCCTCCTGAAGGCCTCCACCGCGGCGGCAGTAGCCACTGCAGAAGGTTTCAGCCTCCGCCTGACAGCTGGTAGGGCATTGCGTCTCGCACTCGCTGCATAAAGGCCTCGGGGCCCCCAGGGAAGACGCGATCAGCATGGAGAAAACAACGACAGCAGTAAGAAGAGAAGCACCACCTGCAGCCATTGTTGCAGAGCAAGCTTTGTAGCTAGAGAGGTGAATATGTGGAGCAAGAGAAGGTGAGTTGCTATATGATATGGTGCGCCTCATGATACTATTTATAGGGTAGCTAGCTTGCAGTGGAAGATACGTAGTAACGTAGATCTGAACTAAAGTATCTGGATAGATGGCTATCTAAAGTAAACTGCACCATGTTAGAGTCTGGCTAAAAAATGTTACAAGTTGGCTTGAGGAGGATCACTGGGCTCCATTAATTTCCCGGCACTCTGTCTTGAACATCTCCAGTATGAACTTTCACAATTTCATTTTTTGGCTCACCGATCAAAGGGGGTAGTATAAATATTTCCTACTACCCGGTGGTAGTTACCACCAAAAGTATGTACTATATAAGAATGTTTAGGTCGAAAATACATATCTGCGCCCGAGCTCATCTGCACCCGTGCTGACGAAAAAATCAAAACAAATACTAGAAAAATTCAAAAAAATTCATTTTTTTGTGTGGTAGAAAATTTGGTGCATGAGGTCTGCTCCAATTTTCAAACTATTTAGACATCTGAGGAGCTCTCAGCAAAAAGATAAATTGGGGGTCTGTAAAAATGTTTACTGTTCATGTACTGTTTTGGCTCGATTTGTCTTTTTTGCCAAGAACTGCTCAGATGTCCAAATGACTTGAAATTTGCAGCGGACCTCAGGCATCAAATTGTCTACTGCACAAAAGAAGTTTGGAATTTTTTGATTTTGTTTTGAATTTTCTACAAATTGTTTTCCAACCGGGTGCAGATGAGCCTGGGCATCAAAACGCCCTACTCTGTTTAGGTAGTATATATACTACTTTTGTAGCACGTATCGTACTTTGAGTATGCTCCTTTTTACGTACAAATTTGTACGTATTTCATAGATATAATAAAAATCATGAGTCAACTTATAATTTTTTCATGTAACTCACTTTAAAGTATCTTATATATAGTATATGAACACACTTATAATGATAAAATAGTATATATATAGTACTACACGTTAGTAAATGAGACATGAGGATAACTACCACAGGTGATAGGATGCACTTCTGTTTTCTTTACTCCAGAGAACAACCACTTGAATGGGTAGCATAACACTTGAGCTAAATGCATTGTTTATGATACCCCGGATTACTTATCAATACAAAATTATAGTATAGCCAAAATGACTACTCCCTCCATTTACTTATACAAAACCACTATGAAATATATATTTTGCATCTATACAAAGCCATCAACACTAAGCGAGGAAAAAATTAATGATATTTTCTCGTACTAGCAACCTGTATAATACCTGCTTGTATGTAGTCGTAATGACACTCAACTACTTTCTCCACTCAGTTTTTCTTGCATGCATGCAGTGTATTAATGATCCTACGAAAATAAATGTTGAATTGCAAAACATGTATTAAATTCTATCTTAGTATCTGTAATTTGATTTTGTGGCCTTGTATATAAAAATGAAGGGAATATATAATATTGTCATGTCATATATAGTCATCACTTATAGTCACTCATATAACAAGGTTAGTTATACGGTTGGCTATAAAAGTAGTAATGCTTTTTTCCATCTTCCCTCTATCTTTTTTTTCATATATATTTATTATTGTATTTGCCTATGAGTACACATATAGCTAGACTCTTTCATGAGAGTCCACTCTCCTCACTTCTTCATATCTCTCTCTTCCATATAGGCAAAATTGTCATGTGAAGGGGCTATAGGCCTGCTATTGTAGAGTACTTGTTCTAACGAAGCATTGACTTTGACGAGATCAAGATCGGCGGATTGATCCTAGATTTACTTGCAACTGGCTCTTATTAAGTGGTGCATTAATTGCTCGTAGTGTCCAGATCGCATGAATTAACTTTGATTTGGTCTTCTCTTGCCCCATCTTCAATTCCTGATTTATGTTACTAGTCTGGTAGTAGGGCGAACATTGACTTGTTAGCTGCAAGTTGCGGCAAGAAGACGCGGCCCTCGGTGCATCATGTTTTTTTTTAAAAGGGGGAAACCCCGGCCTCTGCATCAGCATGATGCATACGGCCCTCTTATTAACAAAATAAAGAAGTATCAACATGGTTCCAAAGTTCCTCAAAAGTGAAAAAGAAGCAAAACAAGCTCACACAGAGCCCGGAGAAGCTAGATACATCAACTAGCCACATCAAAATGCCACAACCGGCTGGGCAAACTAGGTAGGAATACTAAATGCCTATCCTATTACATGACCGCCTTCCAAACCGGTTGAAGATATCCCGAGCTACCATCTCCCAACGGATAGACCCAGTAACCAAATGCTCCCTGGCCTCCGTCTGGGTGAGTAGCGACCACGAACGGATCAAAGCCGTAGTCCGGAATAAAACCTGCAAAAAATGTATACATGATATTCTGTTAAAGACCAAATCGTTTCTGCAGTTCCAGATGGTCCACAGCAAAGCACAAACCCCCACCCGAATATGTCTCACTAAGTTAGGCTCAATCCCATTAAGCCATGTCCCAAATAAAGCATTAACAGAATTCGGTGGTTTGATGTTGAAAGCAATGTGGACCGTCTGCCATAGTACCTTTGCCAGCGGGCAATCAAAAAAGAGGTGTTTAATAGTCTCATCCCGATCGCAGAAACTACACCTAGTAGGTCCTGTCCAATTGCGCTTCATCAAGTTATCCTTAGTTAAAATTACTTGTTTATGAACAAACCACATAAACACTTTTATTTTCAAAGGAACTTTGACATCCCAAACATGTTTGGACGTAGGAATGGAGCTCGTATTAATAACATCAATATACATTGATTTAACCGTGAAGCCTCCAGACTTAGTCAACTTCCAGCGCAATTCATCGGGTTGTTGAGAAAGCCGGATATCCATCAGCCTCCTAACTAGATGGAGCCAGTGTTCCCAACGATTGCCCTCTAGCACTCGTCTGAACTGAATATTAAGGGGGGTAGATTGAAAAACCGAAGCAATGACCACCTCCTTTCGTTGAACAATACGATACAAAGGGGGTGTGTCGCCAAGCCAAGTGTCCTCCCAGAAACGTGTGCTTGTGCCGTTTCCGACAACAAACTTTGTCCTATTAACGAAAGCCTGCTTGACCTTCATGAGACCCTTCCAGAAAGGCGAGTCAGTCGGCCTTACAGAGACCTGCGACAAAGTTTTTGACTGGAGGTACTTGCCGCGAAGGATCTGTGCCCACACAGCATCCGTCTCCGACGAAAGCTTCCACAGCCACTTGCTAAGGAGGCATTTATTCTTAATTTCGAGATTCTCAATACCTAGACCCCCTTGGTCCTTCGGTCTACAAATGATGTCCCACTTAGCAAGCCTGTATTTTCTTTTAAGCTCATCACCCTTCCAGAAGAACCGCGATCTATAGAAGTCCAGTCTCTTCCTAACACCAACTGGTACCTCAAAGAACGAAAGAAGAAACATCGGCAAACTTGTGAGTACCGAATTAATTAGGATTAACCGGCCTCCATATGATAAGAGCTTGCCCTTCTAGCAGCTCAGTTTCTTCTCAAATCGGTCCTCAATGCACTTCCATTCTCTGTTTGTTAGCCTACGATGGTGGATAGAAATCCCTAAGTATGAGAAAGGTAACTGTCCCAACTCACATCCAAACAATTGCCTATAAGCATCCTGTTCATCTTTGGCCCTACCAAAACAGAACAGCTCGCTCTTATGAAAGTTTATCTTCAATCCGGTCAATTGTTCAAATAGGCATAAAACCAGCTTCATATTTCTAGCCTTAACCAAGTCATGCTCCATAAAGATGTTCGTATCATCAGCGTATTGTAGGATAGAGATACCTCCATCAACAAGATGAGGCACCAATCCACCTACTTGACCATTTTCCTTAGCCCTTCCTATCAGAACTGCCAACATATCTACCACAATGTTAAACAAGATAGGGGACATCGGGTCTCCTTGTCGTAGGCCTTTATGTGTCTGGAAGTAATGACCTATATCATCATTAACTTTAATTCCCACACTACCTTTTTGCGTAAATGATTGCACCTGTCTGCGCCAGGCTTCATCAAACCCTTTCATACGCAAAGATTGTTGGAGAAATGGCCACTTAACCTTATCATACGCTTTCTCGAAATCCACTTTAAAAATCACTCCATCCAATTTTTTGGAGTGGATTTCATGGAGCGTTTCATGCAGGACTACCACCCCTTATAGGATGTTTCTGTCTGGCATGAACGCGGTTTGGGATTGATGCACCACAGAATGCGCAATCTGTGTGAGTCTGTTGGTCCCGACCTTGGTGAAGATTTTGAAACTAACATTTAAGAGACAGATCGGCCTGAATTGCTCAATTCTGACCGCATCCGTCTTCTTAGGTAGCAGTGTGATAGTCCCAAAATTCAAGTGGAATAATTGAAGCTGTCCAGAGAATAGATCATGAAACATAGGTAGTAAATCCCCCTTAATAATGTGCCAGCACTTCTTATAGAACTCGGCCGGGAAACCATCCGGACCGGGAGCCTTATTATTTTTCATTTGTGCAATTGCCTCAAAAACCTCCTTCTCCGAGAACGGGGCAAGCAGGATCTCATTATCAGCAGCCGAAAGCTGAGGTACATCCTCAGTTCTGGACTCATCAAGGGACACCGTATTATCCTCCGGTGGACCAAATAACTGCTTATAATAATCGGTGATATATGTTTTTAGGTTATCCTGACCTAAAATCGTACCCTCGTCCTGCTTGAGCTGAAAGATTCGCTTCTTTCTGTGCTTGCCATTAGCAATTAAATGAAAGAACTGAGTATTCGCGTCCCCCTGGACCACTCTACGTACCTTAGCACGTAAAGCCCACTTCAGTTCTTCTTCGCATAGTAGTTCTTTTAACCGCTTTTCCGCCTCATTTTTAACCTGAAGCTCTGCGGGGGCTAAAACATTAGACTCGGCTTTTATGTCCAAGTCATGTACAAGAGAAAGGAGTCTATCCTTTTCAATCTTATACACACCGCTAAGGTGCTTAGACCAACCCTTCAAGAAGCTTCTCAAATTCCTAATCTTATTCTGCCATCACTCAATGGGTGTTTTACCGCGAACATCTTTAACCCATTCCCTGGCTATCAAATCTAAGAACCCCTCACGTTCGAACCATGACGTCTCAAATGAGAAGGTGTTCTTATTACCCACGTGGTTCGGCTCCCCTGAGTCCACGAACAGTGGGGTATGATCAGATATTCCCCTCGAAAGAGCTTGCACCGTGACCAACGGGAATTTTTGTTCCCACTCCACACTTGCAAGAACCCGATCAAGTTTTTCGTAAGTTGGGTTTGGCATAGCGTTGGCCCATGTAAACTTTCGACCCGAGAGTTCTATCTCTCTCAGATCCAAGCTTTCAATAATGGTGTTGAACATGAAGGACCATCTGCCTTCAAAGTTGTCATTGTTCTTCTCCTCTCGCCTCCGGATGATATTGAAATCACCTCCAACTAAAATCGGTAGTTGTTCTGACCCACAAATTCGAACGAGGTCTGCTAGAAACTCCGCTTTAAACTCGGGCTGCGCGGCACCATATACCGCCACCAAAGCCCAGTTAAAGCCATCCGTCTTAGACCTAACTCGAAACTTTACCGCGAAGTCACCCATCACTACACTACGGACTTCAAGTGAATCGCATCTCACACCTACTAAGATACCCCCGGATCTTCCTCGCGGAGGTAAGCAATGCCAACCGAAATCAATACCACCAACTAGTGAGGAGAGAAACTGCGGTGCAAAGTTATCTCTACCCGTCTCTGATAGAGCAACAAAATCTAGCTTCTGCTCAAGAGATGTCTCAGCCAGGAATCTTCTTTTAGCCAAGTCTTTAAGACCTCTGCTATTCCAAAAAATTCCTCTCATAGTTCATCATGGAATTTTTTTGTGGTTCGAATCCTAACACTCCTACGAACTGCGGAATCGGGATAAATCTTCCGTTTCCACTTACGCTTAGGTTTACTAAGCTCGTTTCCCCGTTCCTCATGACCGGGTTCTGAAATATTACTAGCGTCATTCTGTAGGGGCACATCCTCTTCGTCAGCGTCATGGTTAGTGGGTGCGAGATCCTCACACAGGCTATCAAGCACTCTAACTCCTAACGCATTTATCTCATCATCATTCATTGGTTTAACTGCTGCAAGATTACGAATAGCCTCTAAAGCATGTTCCGCTTCCAGGTCTAATATATCATTCACCGATTTGGTAATTTCACTATCCGTAGCACCTAGTGAAACTCCTAATTGGTTTGCATTATTTATAATGTCCTCAGTAGAAAAATGCAATAAGGAATTAGACAAGTTGACGGACATACCCGAAGAAAAAGCAGCCTCCTGAAGCTTGGCCGCCCTCATAGCGCACCGCTGCTGCATATCATCAACCTCCGGGACGTCGAGGATGCGAGCACTCATCCGTCTCCCCTCGGAGATAGGATCTGGGATCCCACCAAACGCGATCACCTCCTCCCTAGTATAACCTGGCACCAAAACTCCAGGTGGTGCCGAAGTCACTAGAGAAGGCGTCTGCGGGCTCCTGATCCTCTTGGACGAGTGCCCCACACCAGGCAATGGGGAGGAGTGTAAGACAGGGGCCTCCTGCCCGCGGTCTCCTCCCGCCCCAACCTGCGGCTCAGACGGAGAAGCCCTTGGTGAGGTGGTCCTCCTGACCATCGGAGTAGAGGGTGGAGACCGGGCCCCCCTGCCCTGGCGTCTCCCCTCCCGCAGCCGCAGCCTCAGTGGTTGCCACCACCGTCGCAGAAGTAGTCAAGGCCGCCTGCCTCGAGGTCCCTCCAGCCGCTGGAGCCGACCCCCTCGGGGCCGACGCCACCGAAGATACCTGCATCGTCCTCGGGACGGGGGGAGAGTGAACTCCATGTCCCGAACCCCCTCCCCCACAACCCCTCGGTCCCGCGATCGCTGACACCGAAGTCGCGCCCGCGGGAGTCAGCAATCCAGGAGGGCCATCACCGTGCCTCCACTCCGCATCGCCTCCCAAAGAACTCGCCCGACGAGCAATAGACACACCAATCTCCCTCTCAAACTCCAGTGAAGGAAGCGTGTGCTCAAGATCATCATCCGAATCCACCCTGTCGCTCCAAAGCCTGGGAGGTGCCGAGGCTGGCTCGAAAGACCCAAAACGCAGAGTAGCCATGGGTACCGTCGGTGAGACTGTGGGCTCAGCCTCCGATCCATTCCCGGCCGACTGAGCGTGAGAACCGTTGGATCCCTCTCGCATGGTCTCATCTGACGGTGCCTCCTTAGTCCCCGCACCACCCTCTCGGTCGTTCATGTCAACATCATTGCCGTTAACCGCATCATCAAATAAGTCTGTGTCCTCGAACTCAATATCTAGCGGGAACACCTCGCCCTTATAAGTCCAGTTGACCTTATCAAGCACATACTCAATATCCAGAATGCTTACAAGAATCCGAGCAATCCCATTGGCACGAGTGAAAGCCATGTCTACTTTTTTTGTTTTTCCAACCAGGATGCCCAAACTAGCCACAACACGAGCATCCTGCAGAGGCTTAGATGGAGCCCCCAAAAACCTCAGCCATACCTGTGTAAGCGGTTTTCCTTTAGGCTCAACCTGTTTCCACTCGTTAAACTCCAGAATACACTTAGTACCGGGAACTTTACACAAGCCAAAACTTAACAATCTCTGCAGGTCCTCGACAGATGGGAAATCAACCTTAAAAACTCTGTCCTCAATGAGCACCAACTCCCAAACAAAATCACCGGGAGCTAACTCCTGCAACCTCCTCACAATCTGTGCCTCAGTCACCTCGCCCTGTGTCGCTCTCACAATCCCAGTAGTCGAACTCTGGTTATCCTCCGGGACCTCTCTCGCCTCCGGGGACTCAAAAAACATGAGCTCAGCACAGTAGACTCCATAGATGTTCAGAGTCGGAGGTAAGTCACGCAAAATCGGGCACTCTCCCGACTCATGTGCAAGCTTGCCACATGACTCGCACAGCTGGGCCACACACTCAGCAATGAAGTGGCCCTTGTCACCACATCGATAGCAAATCATCCTCTCCTTCTTACGGGCATACTTGGACGCCCTCTCTGCATCAGACCTGTTGGTGGCCTCATCCACCGTCCCAGCCTCAGAAACGTCAACATTGGCCAACTCCTTCACCACCTCCATCGCCTGTGGAGGTAGCTCTGAGGAATGCTGAGTCTCCTCCGTAGCATCAGTATGAACAGTCACCCTAGGTGGTGGTGGGCGGCGAAATCTCCCACGACCCCAGCTCCGACCACCACGGTTACCACGAAAACCTCCCCTCTGACGATGATCCGGGCCGGAAGCCCCCTCAACAAAACCGCCGGCCGGCCCAAGAAAGGGTCTCTCGGCCGACCCGTCACTCTGCCAAGCGTAACCACGCCCTCCTCCCGTAGACGAGGATCCGCGGTGCTGTCCCTCACCGTATGCATCGTATCCGTCGTCCCCCCACTGGCCTCGGGGAGGAACATTAGGCTCTTTATTGTTCGACTGAGGCTGAGTGGACCTGTTCTGCACCGGCCTAGCAACATAATGCGGTGGTGGTTTTCCCGTGGTTGCCGGCACGCCTCCAACCTGCCGTTGTCCGGCGCCGCGGCCAGCCGGCCCATCTCCAGTAGTACCCGGCACGGGGGGTCTCGGTCCCCCTCTACCCGCAGCCTGGGTAGCAAGGGGCGGCGCCGTTATTGCTCTCCCGACCCCCCCGACCGGCAGAATTAGCTGCGGGCACCGAGGCCGGTGCCGTCGGCCTCACGCCTCCCTTCCCAAGAGCCGGCTGCGGATGGGATGGCCCCGGCGGCGGCGCACCCCCGGGGGGTACACCTCGTCCCGCGGCACCAGCCGCGCCGCCACCTCCCGCCGGCGGCCTTTGGCCGTTCTGCGTGACCTCCCCGTCCGGCGGTCGCTGCCGGCGGTGGAGCCACCCCACCCCGACCTGCAGCGCCTGACGAGGAACGTTTCGCCGGCGGAGGAGCATCCCCTCGACCTGCCATGGCCGGCCAGGGCTGGATGCGCCTCGCTCGTCGATCCCTGCAAGACGGGAAACCCTTCCTACCTGTTTTGCGAACCCTAGACGGCGGCAAGCGAACGAAGGGCACAAAGCGATCGACGTTCGTGCATGCGCTCTCCACAGGCCGAACAGACCGGACGCAGCTCTCCTGGGCCACATACCCATTGGAGGCTGCACGATCCGGGCCGGCATCTACACCCCCATGATGGGCCTCATGCCCATGCATGGTTCGGGAACCGGCCCACTCCATCCCGGCCCACTCAGAACCAAGTAGAGAATTCAAACGAAGGGACCTCGCCGCCCTGATCCCGTCCGCCGCCCTGGTCGCCGGCGGCGGGGGCGCTGGATCCGGCCTCCCTCCTTTCTTCTTCTTCTTCCGAATAACTATGTTCCAATCATCTTGCGGAAAATAATCAGACAAAGTAATTGGTTGAATGCGTACCTTATGCAAAGGTCCTTTCCATGGTCGGATCGCCGTCGCCACTATTCTCCGGTGTACAATCCGGCGAACCACCTCCACTCGATCGGTAGAACGCAGACCTAGCCGCGCCGGATCCTCTCCGGGCACGATTTCATCTACCAACGCAGCGACATCTTCCTCCGAGTATCCTGGATTGAACGCCTCGCAAATCACGTCGGATGGTGTTGGTGAGTAGTCCGACACCGGATCGTCGTCGTCCTCCTCATCTTCCGAGTCCGCTAGCGCCCAGAATCGGCCCCCCACGCGCGCATCAATCAGATCCGGCGACTCCTCGGTGCATCATGTGACTTGCTCATTTCGTTTTCGAGACTGAGCATCCTTGTGATTCATAGGTTCCATCATGTGACATGATATTTTGGAGATGAAGGGACGTCCCGTACTTGCGTCATGCATCCATCATGAGTGTGGCATCCTGCAGTTAATAGTAGAAAAGAACACACAAGTTAAGGGTATTTTGGATAGTAATCCATTAAAACTAAGCAAGGCCAAGAACGCGCCGAGGTCATCGACGAAGGCAGGTGGAGCGAGCAATTCGACGCAGCCGCCCCACACCGTCTACTCGGACGCACATGACCGGCGGTCGCTCCAAGATCGCTTCCTTCCCTGCATCACCACCTACGCCCACCGTCTGGTGACGTCGTCCTTGTAATACTACCCTCCCTCACGTAGAAAGCACAGTCTCTCCTCTGGCTAGACTAGTGCTGGATGCCAGGATGTGTGTACGCGCGCCGGGGCGCTGGATGCCTGGGTTAGCAGTGCATGTGATGTGATGGATTAGTGTTTGGGGCTGCTGAGTATAGAACCGTACGAATCAATACATGCATGCACTTCAGCCACATATGCTTGCTAGTCCAACCTGCGGAGGCACACGGCCATGGAGACGAGAGCGAGCGCCGGAAGGAGGGCAAGCAGGCGACAGGATGACGGATGTCCTGGGGTGGCGGCCTGCGATTGTTGCCGAGGCATGCTAAACTCGGAAACTCATGCTTGCTGTAATGAACTTGTAGGTTTGCATCGCGGATGCCGACAGTGGCCTTACATGCTATGTTCTCAGTGGTGGAGCTCATGGTTATGATTTTATACTTATGAACAATATGGTTGTGTTTGGCGTGAATTTGTTGGATATATGCAACTTTGTTGGACATGTATGCATGTTGAATTTTGTGGAGCTACTACATATATTGTTGGATATCTATACATGTTGAGTTTGGTGGAGGCGTGGAGCTATATATATTGTTGTTTTAATTGCAAGGCTGTTACAGCAAACAAAGCAAAAAAAAAAAACACTTTGGCATACAAGCCGAGTGCAGTACTCGGCTTACCAACTATAAGTCGGGCCGCCAAGGTAAAAGCACTCAGCGTATATTATATAAGCCTTGTTGCCCAGAAAATGCACTCGGCTTATATTATATAAGCCGGGTCGCCCACTTAAAGTACTCAGCTTACAAAACCGTAAGCCATATAGCCTAGAAAAAGCACTTGGCTTATACTTCCTCCGTTCGGAATTACTTGCCGTAGAAATGGATGTATCTAGACATTTTTTAGTTCTAGATACGTCCATTTCTGCGACAATTAATTCGGAACGGAGGGAGTAGAAGCCAAAGAACCAAATGGCATCTGCCGGTTCATATATAGGCTGAGTGCGCCAAGCCGCCAACTGAATACTTGGTTTACATTGGAGGCGTGGCAGCAGTTCGGAGCCCCACACCATGTCGGGAAACACCATGAGATGACACTCTGAATGAGCACACTTGCCACGAGCGTCGTGTTGGAAAGCTTGTCTGTCTTGTGTTACTTCATCTTCTACTATTGCTTCTTTTGCTTTTCAATTGATCCATGGTGATGTATGGACCTTCCCTTTCCAAGTAATACTAGCTATCTCTATTCCCTTGTGATTTTGGATGATTTTTTTCATTATGTGTGGACGTTTCCCCTTCGACGCAAATAGGATTTCTACTAACTCTCACCGTATTTTACTCCTATATATCTACGCAGTTTGGCCATTCTATCCATGCTCTTCAAAAAGAGAAGCACTCATAGTCTAATACATACAGGCCTTGACTTCGGTACAAAAAACAGTTCTATAAACGCAAGGGCGCAAGCATTCTAATATCAGGGGAAGGTGATTTATTTTACATAAAAAAAGGTCAGTTTCCTCAACAACGAAAGAAAGTAAATGGCACGGCGAAGGAACGCATCACCTCCAAGTATTACTGGATACTACAAGGCGCACAAATGCATACTTGGATAGACAAGATGATGAATACAAGCCAATCAACACACATACACAAGCTCCATGGAAGAAGAACATTGAAGAACGATAATTTCACACCATGTCAACTTTGTGAAATTTCTTTCGTTTTTCATATTATTATTCAGTATAGATAAACAGAATGCAAATCCACAGCTAAAACGCCGGAGGTGATGCGCCACGACCCATTAATTCCTTCTATGCCATCCCACAGAACGAGGTCATGGCGGTTACAAAAGTCTATGCACGACTACAACGAGCCATGTTATTTCTTATGCAAGGCAGCCGATCGACTACATGTCATTCCTAAGCATGGCGGCACCCTTTCTTCTTGCAGTTGTTGTTGCAATCATTCCTACAGGTGGAACCGCACTGGTTGTATATGCTGCGCTGGCAAGGTTCACATTGTAGGGTGCCGTCGCTGATGGTCATGCAAGCCCTTTCAGCCACAGTGTTGCAGTCACAAGTGCATGTGCCGTTGCTACTGCAGCAGGTACCCTTTACGTTGCAATCCTCAAACACGGATCTCCGGCAGCCCGATCGAGGTCCGCCACCACTAGTGCAGTAACCCCTGCAGGAGGTTTCAACCTGCGCAGTGCAGTTGGTACGGCATTGTGTCTCGCACTCGCTGCATAAAGGCCTCGGCACCCCCACGGAAGACGTGATCAGCATGGAGAAAACAACAACAGCAACAAGAAGAGGAGCTCCACCTGCAGCCATTGTTGCCGAGCAAGCTTTGTAGCTAGAGAGGTGAATATCTGGAACAAGAGAAGGTGTCAAGATTGGAGATGTGAACAAGCTAGCTGGTGACTTGCTATATGATATGGTGTGCCTCCTGATACTGTTTATAGGCTAGCTAGCTTGCAGTGGAGGATACGTAGATCTAAACTAAATTATATGGATGGATGGCTATCTAAAGTAAACGGCACCATGTTACAGTCGGGCTAAAAAATGTTACAAGTTGGCTTGAGGAGGATCACTGGGCTCCATTAGTTTCCCGGCACTGTCTTGGACATCTCAAGTATGAACTTTCACAGCTTCATTTTGGTGGCTCACCGATCAAAGGGGGTATTACTAAAATTGCTTGATAACACTGTTTTGGGAACAATCATTTGTGTTCTGTACTTTTCTTTTACTCCAGAGAACAGTCACTTAAATGGCTAGCTTGACACTTAACTTAAATGCACAAGTTTTGGTACCCTAATTACTTATCAATACAAAGTTGTTTAGCGAAGCATTGACTTTGACGAGATCAAGATCAGATCGATCCTAGATTTACTCGCAACTAGCTTTTAGTAAGTGGTGCATTAATTGCTCGCACCGTCCAGATCGCATGAATTGACTTTGATTTGGTCTTCTCTAGCCCTCATCCTGATTTACGTTAATCTTGTATAGTACTTTTATTTTTAGCCTCCTAGTAGGATGAACATTAACTTGTTAACTGCGAATCGGGGCATGACGCGACGTACGCTTCGCTGCATCACAGTGACTTGCTAACTTTTGCTCATTTCATCTGTGAGACTGAGAAACATTGTGATTCATAAGTTCCATCATGTGACATGATATTATGGGGACGTAGGAACGTCCGTACTTCCCACTAATACATCTACCCCTCAGAATCAAATGCATGAACTGACTTTAGTTAATTTGGACTTGATGAGTAGCCCAATGTGCAAGTGACTTATACTCATGGTGATTCCTTTCTTAACACCCGCCCCCCTGGCTGATGCTAATCATGTTGGAAATAAACCTTGTGGCTTCTTTAATTTCAGTTTAGTAGTTTCAGGATTAGCTGTCATTTTCTTCGGTTTCGTCACTCAATTAGTTAGTTAGCTGGTTTATCAGAAAGGGTTTTTTCGCGTGCTCTGATTTCCAACGGTGTAGACTATGCTGTGGTGAGACTCTCACCACAGCACAGACGTGGGTGCTGCGGGATACCAACGAAGGTGTGCCTTGGCCGCCGCTCGCACGGACGAACAATGACGACTGGGCATTGTTCATGCAGGTAATGCTCGAGTGCCGCATGCTTTGGGAAGCGATCGATAGCGGCTTCATCGTCCGCAGCAATGACTGGCTCACACTTGAGGTGATCCTCCATGGAGTGCTGCTGAAGATGCTGCAATCAGTTGTGGTGCTGAAGTACAGTCGTTAGATGGCTCTCCACCTCAAAAGGTTATTAATTACACCTTTCTAGCTGTTTTATTTGATTTTAAATAGTTATAAGCTAATTTCTACCTATGTGAATTTCACTTGCGGAATAGAGCTGATAATTTTACATGGACTCTTGTCGCTGTCTATGGGCCTGCCCAAGATGAGCATAAATCTGCTTTCCTTCGGGAATTAGTTAACCTGGCTAAGAATAACCCATACCCAATTCTTATTGGAGGGGACTTTAATATTCTGAGGTACCAGGAAGAGAAAAATAATGACCACTTTGACACTCATTAGCCTTTCCTATTCAATGTTGTGATAGACAGTTTGTATCTTTGGGAGGCCAGTATGTCGGGTCATCAGTTCACTTGGGCGAACAACCGATCTGTGCCGACATACAAGAAGCTCGATAGGGTACTAATGGATACCAAATGGGAACTAAAATTTCCTCTGGTAACCGTGCGAGCCCTAGAGCGTATAGAGGCCTTATCGGATCATGCACCCATCATCTGGATTCTAACTCTACGAACCGAGCCACCCGACGTCCTTTCAAATTTGAATTGGGATGGCTGCATAGGGACGGATTCGTAGACATAATCAAGAATGTTTGGGAGAGGCCCGCTATTGGTCGAACACCTATTCAGCGATGGATCTTTAAAATAGGAGCCATGAGGAGACACCTCTCTGGATGGGCAAAACACACCAACATAATTTATAAAAAAGAAAAACAAATGTTCTGTACCATGATACCATCATTGATGACCTCGACAAAATTGCAGAGACACGCACATTATCTCAGCAAGAGATTGAATTGAAAAATCAATCTAATGAGATGGTTGCCCGTTTACTGCGAGAAGAGGAGATCAAATACTACCAGAGATAAAAAGCTGATTCATTTTGATGGGTGATAGTAATACAAGATACTTCCAGTTGGTTGCCAATGGGCGGCATAGGAAGAAATGTATTTACAGTCTCCAACAAGATGAGGGGTGGATCGAAGGTCAAGCGGAGGTCAAAAAGTATATCACCAAATACTACAAATCTCTTTTCGGAGCGCGACTGAAGGGAATTTCACCCTTGCTGATGAGACCCGAACTGATGATATTCCAGATGTCACGGCAGAAGAAAACGATATCCTAATGGCACCATTCTCAGAAGAGGAGGTGAGAGCTGCGGTGTTCTAAATGGAACATAACAAAGATCCAGGCATTGATGGTTTCCCCGCAGAATTCAATCAGAATTTCTGGGATATCATCAAGTCTGACCCTTTGGAGTTTTTCAATTGTTTTCATGCCGACCGACTTGACCTATTCAGACTTAATTTTGGCGAGATTGTCTTGTTGCCGAAGATTAAGGATGCCGAAGGAATTCAACAGTTTAGACCCATATGCCTCCTTAATGTCAGCTTCAAGATTTTCACCAAAGTGGCGACGAACTCGGTAGCTGACCATGTTGTCCAGCCATCCCAAACAACTTTCATGCAAGGAAGGAACATACTCGATGGCGTAGTAATCCAGCATGAGGCCGTCCATGAGATGCACCGGAAAAACATGAGTGGAGTAGTATTCAAAATAGACTTTGAAAAGGCCTATGACAAGGTCAAATGGTCTTTCCTCCAACAGGCCCTACGGATGAAATGCTTCTCCGATAAATGACACAAGTGGATCCAAAATTTTGTAACTGGAGGTAGTGTGGCCATCAAAGTCAATGATAATGTCGGCCATTAATTACTTTCAGACAAAAAAAGGACTACTATAGGGTGACACCATATCCCGAATGTTATTTAACATTGTGGCTGACATGTTGGCTATTCTGATTGAGCGCCAAGCAGGACGGCTAGATTACATGAGTAGTGCCACACCTAGTGGATGGCGGTCTCTCTATTCTGCAATATTTCGATGATACAATTCTCTTTATGGAACATGACCTAGACAAAGCTAGAAACCTAAAACTTCCGTTGTCAGCATTTGAGCAAATGTCGGGTCTTAAGATTAACTTCCACAAAAGTGAGTTGTTCTGCTTTGGAGAAGCCGTTGAGGCAGCGGCCGATTATGCTGACTTTTTTGGTTGCGCACATGGACAGTTCCCAATTAAATATTTGAGAATACCAATTCATTATAGGCGTCTCACAATTGCGGAGTGGAAGCATGTAGAGGAGCGGCTAGAGAAACGCTTGAGCAGCTGGAAAGGCAAGTTTCTCTCAGTTGGAGGACGATTGGTTTTAATAAACTCTGTCCTCAAAAATATGGTTCTCTACATGATTTTGTTCTTCCATCTCCCAAAAGGTGTCTTACAAAGGATGGACTATTTTAGGTCAAGGTTCTTTTGTCAAGGAGATGGTGAAAAGAAAAAATATAGGCTGGTCAAATGGAGCGTGTTTTGTAGGCCGAAAGACCAGGGTGGCCTCGGTATTCATGGCCTTAGGTCAAGAATGAGGCCCTACTTAGTAAATGGCTGTTCAAACTTCTTACTGAGGATGGTGTTTGGCAAACCATGTTGCGCAATAAGTATATAGGACAAAAGGCAGTGTCTCGGGTGTTGGGGAACGTAGTAATTAAAAAACTTTCCTACGATCATGCAAGATCTATCTAGGAGATGCATAGCAACGAGAGGGGAGAGTGTGTCCACGTACCCTTGTAGACCGAAAGCGGAAGCGTTTAGTTAACGCAGTTGATGTAGTCGAACATCTTCATGATCCAACCGATCCAAGTACCGAACGTACAGCACCTCCGCGTTCAGCACACGTTCAGCCCGATGACGTCCCTCGAGCTCTTGATGCAGTTGAGGATGAGGGATAGTTCCGTTTGCACGACGGCATGGCGATGGTGTTGATGATGTTACCGGCGCAAGGCTTCGCCTAAGCACTACGATGATATGACCGAGGTGTGTAACTGTGGAGGGGGGCACCGCACACGGTTAAGAGAACTTGATGTTGTGCTTTTGGGTGCCCCCTTGCCCACGTATATAAAGGAGGGAGGATGAGGAGGCCGGCCAAGGGGGAGGCGCGCCAAGGGGAGAGTCCTACTAGGACTCCAAACCTAGTAGTATTCAACCCCCCTTTTCCTATTCCAAGAGGGGGAAGGAGGGAAGGAGAGGAAGAGGGGAAGGAAAGAGGGGGTCGCGCCCCCTCCCCCTAGTCCAATTCGGACTACCATGAGGAGGGGTGCATGCCACCTTGTGGCCTTTCCTCTCCTACTCCCTCATGGCCCATCTAGGCCCATAACTTCCCCGGGGGGGGGGGGGTCCCGGTAACCCCTCGGTTCCCCAAAAAATGTCTGAACTCTTCTGAAACCTTTCCGGTGTCCGAACATAGCCTTCCAATATATCAATCTTTATGTCTCGACCATTTCGAGACTCCTCGTCATGTTCGTGATCTCATCCGGGACTCCAAACAAACTTCTGTCATCAAAAACACATAACTCATAATACAAATCGTCATCGAACGTTAAGCGTACGGACCCTACGGGTTCGAGAACTATGTAGACACGATCGAGACACATCTGATCAATAACAAATAGCGGAACCTAGATGCTCATATTGGCTCCTACGTATTCTACGAAGATCTTTATCGGTCAAACCGCATAACAACATACGTTGTTCCCTTTGTCATCGGTATGTTACTTGCCCGAGATTCGATCGTCGGTATCATCATACCTAGTTCAATCTCGCTACCGGCAAGTCTCTTTACTTGTTCCGTAATGCTTCATCCTGCAACTAACTCATTAGTCACATTGCTTGCAAGGCTTATAGTCATGAGCATTACCGAGAGGGCTCAGAGATACCTCTCTGAAACTCGGAGTGACAAATCATAATCTTGATCTATGCCAACCCAACAAACACCTTCGGATACACCTGTAGAGCATCTTTATAATCACCCAGTTATGTTGTGACGTTTGATAGCACACAAGGTGTACCTCCGGTATTCGGGAGTTGCATAATCTCATAGTCTGAGGAACATGTATAAGTCATAAAGAAAGCTGTAGCAATGAAACTGTAACGATCATAATGCTAAGCTAACAAATGGATCTTGTCTATCACATCATTCTCCTAATGATGTGATCCCGTTCATCAAATAACAACACATGTCTATGGTCAGGAAACATAATCGTCTTTGATTAACGAGCTAGTCAAGTAGAGGCATACTAGGGACACTATGTTTTGTCTATGTATTCACACATGTACTAAGTTTCCGCTTAATACAATTCTAGAATGAATAATTAACATTTATGATGATATAAGGAAATATAAATAGCAACCTTATTATTGCCTCTAGGGCATATTTCCTTTAGTCTCCTACTTGCACTAGAGTCAATAGTCTAGTTCACATCGCCATGTGATTTAACATCAATAGTTCACATCTGTATGTGATTAACACCCATAGTCACATCGTCATGTGACCAACAACCAAAGGGTTTACTAGAGTCAATAATCTAGTTCACATCGCTATGTGATTAACACCCAAAGAGTACTAAGGTGTGATCATGTTTTGCTTGTGAGAGAAGTTTAGTCAACGGGTCTGTCAAATTCAAAACCGTATGTATTTTGCAAATATTCTATGTCTACAATGCTCTGCATGGAGCTACTCTAGCTAATTGCTCCAATTTTCAATATGTATCCAGATTAAGACTCAGAGTCATCTGGATCGGTGTAAAAGTTTGCATCGACGTAACTCTTTACGACGAACTCTTTATCACTTCCATAACCGAGAAATATTTCCTTAGTCCTCTTAGGTAACTAAGGATAACTTTGACCGCTATACAGTGATCCACTCCTGTATCACTATTGTACCCCCTTGCCAAACTCATAGCATGGCATACTTTATAGAACCCATGATTGAGGCATAGGGAATGACTTTCATTCTCTTTCTATCTTATGCCATGGTCGGGTTTCCAGTCTTACTCAACTTTACACCTTGTAGTAGAGGCAAGAACTCCTTCTTTGACTGATCCATTTTGAACTCTTTCAAAATCTTGTCAAGGTATGTACTCATTGAAAAATCTTATCAAGCGTCTTGATCTATCTCTATAGATCTTGATGCCCAATATGTAAGTAGCTTCACCGTGGTCTTTCTTTGAAAATCTCCTTTCAAACTCTCCTTTATGCTTTCCAGAAAATTCTACATCATTTCTGATCAACAATATGTTATTCACATATACTTATCAGAAAGGCTGTAGTGCTCCCACTCACTTTCTTGTAAATACGGGCTTCACCGCAAGTCTGTATAAAACTATATGCTTTGACCAACTCATCAAAGCGTATAATCCAACTCTGAGATGCTTGCAGCACTCCATAGATGGATCGCTGGAGCTTGCACACCTTGTTAGTACCTTTAGGATCGACAAAACCTTCTGGTTGCATCATATACAACTCCTCTTTAAGAAACATCCATTTAAGGAATTCAGTTTTGACATCCATTTGCCAGATTTCATAAAATATGGCAACTGCTAACATGATTCGGACGGATTTAAGCATCGCTACAATTGAGAAAATCTCATTGTAGTCAACACCTTGAACTTGACAAAAACTTTTGCGACAAGTCGACTACTATCAGCGTCAGTCTTCCTCTTGAAGATTCATTTATTTAATATGGATTGCCTATCATCGGGCAAGTCCACCAAAGTTCACACTTTGTTCTCATACATGGATCCCATCTCAGATTTCATGGCCTCAAGCCATTTCGCGGAATCTGGGCTCATCATCGCGCTTCCTCATAGTTCGTAGGTTCATCATGGTCTAGTAACATGACTTCCAGAATATGATTACCATACCACTTTGGTGCGGACCGTACTCTGGTTGACCTACAAGGTTCGGTAGTAACTTGATCTGAAGTTTCATGATCATCAACACTTCTTCACTAATTGGTGTAGGAATCACTGGAGATGAACTGCTTTCCAATTCGGGAGAAGGTACAATTACCTTAACCAAGTTCTACTTTCCTGCCACTCACTTCTTTTGAGAGAAACTCCTTCTCTAGAAAGGATCCATTCTTAGCAATGAATATCTTGCCTTCGGATCTGTGATAGAAGGTGTACCCAACAGTTTCTTTGGGGTATCCTATGAAGAAACATTTCTCCGATTTGAGCTCGAGCTTATCAGGTTGAAGCTTTTTCACATAAGCATCACAACCCCAAACTTTAAGAAACGACAACTTAGGTTTGTTGCCAAACCACAGTTCATACGGTGTCGTCTCAACGGACTTTGATGGTGTCATGTTTAAAGTGAATGCAGCTGTCTCTAATGCATAACCCCAAAACGATAGTGGTAAATCAGTAAGAGACATCATAGATCACATCATATCCAATAAAGTGAGGTTACGACGTTCAGACACACCATTACGCTGTGGTGTTCCAGGTGGCATGAGCTGTGAAACTATTCCACATTGTTTTAAATGAAGGCCAAACTCGTAACTCAAATATTCTCCTCCATGATCAGATCATAGAAACTTTATTTTGTTCTTACGATGATTCTCCACTTCACTCTGAAACTCTTTGAACTTTTCAAATGTTTCAGACTTGTGTTTCATTAAGTAGATATACCCATATCTGCTCAAATCATCATTGAAGGTCAAAAAATAATGATACCCACCACAAGCCTCAACATTCATTGGACTGCATACATCAGTATGTATTATTTCCAGTACGTCATTAGCTCGCTCCATTGTTCCAGAGAACGGAGTTTTAGTCATCTTGCCCATAAGGCACGGTTCGCAAGTATCAAATGGTTCATAATCAAGTGATTCCAAAAGTCCATCTTTATGGAGTTTCTTCATGCGCTTTACACCGATATGACCCAAACGGCAGTGACACAAATAAGTTGCACTATCATTATCAACTTTGCATCTTTTGGCATCAATATTATGAATATGTGTATCATTACGATCGAGATTCAATAAACCATCAACATTGGGTGTATGACCATAGAAGGTTTTATTCATGTAAAAAGAATAACAATTATCCTCTATCTTAAATGAATAACCGTATTGCAATAAACATGATCTAATCATATTCATGCTCAATGCAAACACCAAATAACATTTATTTAGGTTCAGCACTAATCCCAAAAGTATAAGGAGTGTGCGACATGATCATATCAATCTTGGAACTACTTCCAACACACATCGTCACTTCATCCTCAACTAGTCTCTGTTTATTCTCTAACTCCTGTTTCGAGTTACTTATCTTAGCAACCGAACAAGTATCAAATACCCAGGGGCTACTATGAATACTAGTAAGGTACACATCAATAACCTGTATATCAAACATACCTTTGTTCACTTTGCCAGCCTTCTTATCCGCCAAATGTTTGGGGCAGTTCCGCTTCTAGTGACCATTTCCTTTGTAGTAGAAGCACTCAATTTCAGGCTTGGGTCTATCTTTGGGCTTCTTCCTAGGAGTGACAACTTTCTTGCCATTCCACTTGAACTTCCCTTTCTTTCCCTTTGCCCTTTTCTTGAAACTATTGATCTTGTTTTAATCATCAACACTTGATGCTCTTTCTTGATTTCTACCTTCGTTGATTTCAGTATCACGAAGAGCTCAAGAATCGTTTTCGTCATCCCTTGCATACTATAGTTCATCACGAAGTTCCAGTAACTTGGTGATGGTGACTAGAGAACTCCGTCAATCACTTATCTTATCTGGAAGATTAACTCCCACTTGATTCAAGCGATTGTATTACCCAGACGTTCTGAGTACATGCTCACTAGCTGAGCAATTCTCCTCCATCTTTTAGGCGAAGTACACGTCAGAGGTCTCATACCTCTTGACACGGGCATGAATCTGAAATACCAATTTCAGCTTTTGGAACATCTCATATGTTTCGTGGCGTTCAAAATGTTTTTGAAGTCCCGGTTCTAAGTCGTAAAGCATGGTGCACTAAACTATCAAGTTGTCATCATATTGAGCTAGCCAAACATTCATAACATCTGCATCTGCTCCTGCAATAGGTCTGTCACCTAGCGGTGCATCAAGGACATAATTCTTCTGTGCAACAATGAGTATAAACCTCAGATCACGGACCCAGTCTGCATCATTGCTACTATCATCTTTCAACTTAATTTTCTCTTGGAACATAAAAAACATAGGGAAGCTACAACGCGAGCTATTGATCTAAAACATAATTTGCAAAATACTATCAGGACTAGGTTCACGATAAATTAAAGTTCAATTAATCATATTACTTAAGAACTCCCACTTAGATAGACATCCCTCTAGTCATCTAAATGATCATGTGGTCCATATCAACTAAACCATGTCCAGTCATCACGTGAGATGGAGTAGTTTTCAATGGTGAACATCTCTATATTGATCATATCTACTATATGATTCACGCTCGACCTTTCGGTCTTCAGTGTTCCGAGGCCATATCTGCATATGCTAGGCTCGTCAAGTTTAACCCGAGTATTCTGTGTGTGCAAAACTGGCTTGCACCCTGTTGTATGTGAATGTAGAGCTTATCACACCCGATCATCATGTGGTGTCTCGGCATGACGAACTGTAGCAATGGTGCATACTCAGGGAGAACACTTATACCTTGAAATTTAGTGAGAGATCATCTTATAATGCTACCGCCGTACTAAGCAAAATAAGATGCATAAAAGATAAACATCACATGCAATCAAAATATGTGACATGATATGGCCATCATCATCTTGTGCTCATGATCTCCATCACCGAAACATCGTCATGATCTCCATCATCACCGGCTTGACACCTTGATCTCCATCGTAGCATCGTTGTCGTCTCGCCAACTATTGCTACTACGAGTATCGCTACCGCTTAGTTATAAAGTAAAGCAATTACATGGCGATTGCATTTCATACAATAAAGCGACAACCATATGGATCCTACCAGTTGCCGATAACTTTGTTACAAAACATGATCATCTCATACAACAATTTATATCACATCATGTCTTGACCATATCACATCACAACAAGCCCTGCAAAAACAAGTTAGACGTCCTCTATTTTTTTGTTGCAAGTTTTACGTGGCTGCTATGGGCTTCTTGCAAGAACCGTTCTTACCTACGCATCAAAACCACAACAATTTTTCGTCAAGTGTGCTATTTTAACCTTCAACAAGGACCGGCCGTAAAAACTCGATTCAACTAAAGTTAGAGAAACTGACACCCGCCAGCCACCTATGTGCAAAAGCATGTCGGTAGAACCAGTCTCATAAACGCGGTAATGTAATGTCGGTCCGGGCCGCTTCATCCAACAATACTGCCAAGTAAAAGTAAGATGTTGGTGGTAAGCAGTATGACTATTATCGCCCACAACTCTTTCTGTTCTACTCGTGCATATATCATCTATGCATAGACCTGGCTCTGATACCACTGTTGGGGAACATAGTAATTCAAAAAAAAATTCATATGATCATGCAAGATCTATCTAGGGGATGCATAGAAACGAGAGAGGAGAGTGTGTCCACGTACCCTCATAGACCGAAAGCAGAAGCGTTTAGTTAACGCAGTTGATGTAGTCAAACGTCTTCACGATCCAACCGATCCAAGTACCGAACGTACGGCACCTCCGCGTTCAGCACATGTTCAGCTCGATGACGTCCCTCGAGCTCTTGATCCAGTTGAGAAAGAGGGAGAGTTCCGTCTGCACGACAGCATGACAACGGTGTTGATGATGTTACCGGCGCAGGGCTTCTCCTAAGCACTACGACGATATGACCAAGGTGTGTAACTGTGGAGGGAGGCACCACGCACGGTTAAGAGAACTTGATGAGGCGCGCCAAGGAGGCGTGTCCTACTAGGACTCCAAACCTAGTAGGATTCAGCTCCCCCCTTTTCCAATTCCAAGAGGGGGAAGGAGGGAAGGAGAGGGAGAGGGGAAGGAAAGAGGGGGTCATGCCCCTCCCCCTAGTCCAATTCGGACTGCCATGGGGAGGGGCGCACTCCACCTTGTGGCCTTTCCTCACCTACCCCCTTATGGCCCATCTAGGCCCATAACTTACCCGGGGGGTTTCGGTAATCCCTCGGTTCACCGAAAAATGTCCGAACTCTTCCGAAACCTTTCGGGTGTCCAAACATAGCCATCCAATACATCAATCTTTAAGTATCGACCATTTCGAGACTCCTCGCCACGTCCTTGATCTCATCTGGGACTCCGAACAAACTTCGGTCATCAAAAACACATAACTCATAAAACAAATCGTCATCGAATGTTAAGCATGCGGACTCTACGGATTCGAGAACTATGTAGACATGATCGAAACACATCTTCGATCAATAACCAAAAGCGGAACCTGCATGCTCATATTGGCTCCTACATATTCTACGAAGATCTTTATCGTTCAAACCGCATAACAACGTACATTGTTCCCTTTGTCATCCGTATGTTACTTACCCAGATTCGATTGTCGGTATCATCATACCTAGTTCAATCTCGTTACTGGCAAGTCTCTTTACTCATTCCGTAATGCTTCATCTCGTAACTAACTCATCAGTCACATTGCTTGCAAGGCTTATAGTGATGAGCATTACCGAGAGGGCCCAGAGATACCTCTCCGAAACTCAGAGTGACAAATCCTAATCTTGATCTATACCAACCCAACAAACACCTTCGGAGACACCTGTAGAGCATCTTTATAATTACCCAGCCTCTCCGAAACTCGGAGTGACAAATCCTAATCTTGATCTATGCCAACCCAACAAACATCTTCGGAGACACCTGTAGAGCATCTTTATAATTACCCAGTTACGTTGTGAAGTTTGATAGCACACAAGTTGTTCCTCCGATATTCGGAAGTTGCATAATCTCATAGTCTGAGGAACATATATAAATCATGAAGAAAGCAGTAGCAATTAAAGTGTAACGATCATAATGCTAAGCTAACGTATGGGTCTTGTCCATCACATCATTCTCCTAATGATGTGATCCCGTTCATCGAATGATAATACACGTCTATGGTCAGGAAACATAACCATCTTTGATTAACGAGCTAGTCAAGTAGAGGCATACTAGGGACATTATGTTTTGTCTATGTATTCACACATGTACTAAGTTTCCGGTTAATACAATTCTAGCATGAATAATAAACATTTATCATGATATAAGGAAATATAAATAACAACTTTATTATTGCCTCTAGGGCATATTTCCTTCATCTGGTATAATGGAAACCTGGAGACTCACACTTTTGGGCCAGCCTAATGGCGGCAAAGAACCATCTCTTTCGCTTTGGGTCTTTTGCGATAAAGGACGGGTCGGAGATTCGTTTTTCGGAAGACATCTGGCTAGGCAATGCTAGTCTCCGAGAACAATACCCAACCTTATACAACATTGCACGTGATAAGAATAATACTATTGCGCAAGTGCTCAACTCATCCCCGCCAAATATCTCGTTTAGGCAGGATTTGATTGGCACCCACTTATGTCATGGAATAATCTCTTATCCCGTCTGGATTCGGTTAACCTGACACAAGGTCGTGATTAGTTTCGCTGGAACCTTACTACATTGGGGTCGTTCACAATAGACTCTATGTATCGTGTAGTCACGCATTCTGAGGTACCAGTGAGTAATAACAAAAAAAGTTGGAAAGTGAAGGTACCACTTAAAGTCAAAATATTCATGTAGTATCTCCGTAGGGGAGTTGTGCTAACAAAAGACAACCTCGCACGATGCAATTGGCCGGGAAGTAAGAAGTATTGTTTTTGTACTCATGACGAGATATTAAACACCTCTTCTTTCACTGTAAGTTTGCGTGTTCTACGTGGTCAGTCATCCAAATAGCGTCAAATTTGTAGCCGCCACAAGTGCTGCCAATATTTTTGGTCATTGGCTGGATGATCTTTCAAATAGGTACAAAACGCTAAGAAGGATGGGAGCGTATGCCTTACTGTGGTCTCTTTGGCTATGTAGAAATGACGTTGTTTTTAATGACAAAAATGTTTCTCCTTTGCAGGTTATTTTCCATTTTACGCATCCGCTTTCGTACGCGGTGTACGGTACAACAAGCGGAGTATCAACCGTCGTTCAAGGCGGTGTGTACGCTGTTGGAGCAAATGGCTGCGGAGGTTTTTATCCAACATGGGTGGCAGCATAATCTCCGGATCGGTCCACCATCTCTTTCGACATAGGCATAGTGTCGGTCTATGGACTGTACTGTCGCCGAATTGTCGGTCTTTTATCTTTCAGTTTATCAGACTACTGGTGTTTGGCTGTGTGCATCCTAGTTATGCAGAGGCCGGGTGATACTCTTAATGCTTTGTATCACTTTGATGCTATATTTTGAGATAACAAAAGCGCCCTTTATCGAAAACATGTGAGATATTTTTGTTTTATCATGTACTTGCTTCAGGCTAAATTTAATTACAGATTAGTGTTAGTACCATCGACAATCCAGTCAATACCTCATTCTTTTCATTGAATCCTACTAGATGATACCCCGCGCGTTGCTGCGGGATATTGGCATGGGATAACATTTTATTTAATCAAATATGGTATGACATTGGTAGGTTAACTTAGAGCTTCTTCTTTTTAAACACAGTAGGATGAAACACGTAAGTGAAAGGAAAAATATTGATTGATATTTATTCATAACTGAAATTATTATTATACAACAACAATTTTTGTAATTTGGCTAATAGAGAGCAAGTAATCTTCATATAAATGTACCATTACATATAAAAATATACATATGAAGGTTCTGCTTGCCTAAAAGGCTATATGTATCTCTTGGAAAAAAATGCTTGTGATAGTTTTGCATGCATCCTTGCTTCAAGCTTTGTCTCTAACAGTGTGAATTACTGTAGGCAATACAGTTAACTGTAAATGTCAGATCAGTGATTAAATAAAAATCAAGAATTGGGTATAGGAGGGAAAAGATATACATCCACATATTTAGCAAGGGAAAACTTGGGCTCAACTCACTTGGTAGTGTACTCATCGTATTTAACACATGGAAAAAAATTGGAAGCTCTATATGGTCGTCCTTTAGCAGGGTAACATTGACGGCTGACATATATTAGTCTATAGAAGGCACATGTATTAGACATAGATAGGCAAGGAATGCCATCAGATAACATTAGAAACAATTTGAAAGAGAATGGAAATCACATGATCTTAGCACAAACCTTAAGATCATAGCTGTCTACAGCCCCATGTGGTTGGAATGTCGGCGCTTTAGACATGAGTAAACGTTTACCCTACACAGATCCATTACTTACCTGCTTTTTTAAGTCGTTGCATCGAGCATTTTCTAGATGTTCCAATAATCTGCATATCGGACAATAGTGTATTTGCTGCCTGATCAAATTAGTTTCTACCAAGGAAGTCATATAAATTTATGCACCAATAATGATGAAAGAAATAGTGTACCAAGTGAAAAATTATGGACAAAAGTAGCCTAAAAAATGCACATCAATTTCTGTCCAACAAAAAAAGATAAAAAGAAGTAAGATCAGACATAGACCTACCGGACAGTACAACCATCGGACATTCAGTTTCTTCATGCTGGCTTACCACGGTGCTTCATGGGCTGAGAGACGTCAAGATTGCTTCCACGGGATGCAGTCAAGGATGGGAAACTCCAACTTTTGAAGGCCCTGCAGAAACAACTGAATTTTACTCAGTCCTAGCATATAAATCATCCCCATATGTATAATATAGTAGATGCTGAGGCTTTCCTGGAAGAATTTAAGAAAGAAAGTGGAAGGGGATGTGGTGATGTTGTGAGATTGGGATGGGGTTCTGCCGTGATAGGGAGGATGTGTTGGGGTATATTAAGGGAAAAGAAAACTGAAAGGAAGGTGGAAAGTGAAGGGCCGCTGTTTCTGTTTCATTTGTATTTGTGGCTGCACTCATTCTCCTCTCATCTACTCCATTTGCGCCATGAAAACAGCCAACCAGAAAAAAAAAACATCGCTGGCTAATCTCCTCCATAGCTGAACCGAAATCAGCGGTGCCATTACTAAATGTTTTAGCATTCGTGAATTAATGCTAAACACTAATTAAGGAGACGCACCACTTACTTTCCAGGAATTTCACCATGCATGGCTATCCGCAGAATCACACTACATGCACGTATTGATTGCCTTTGATGCAGAGTCTAGCCACCCGGAGAGAATGAAAGGCTGCTGCATGTCACTAGGATTGGTGGAGAATGTTGATGTGGTAGACTGCTGACTTGGATAGCTTGCATGTCAAGAGAAATCAGGCAGTGGGAAGCTTCTATTTAGATATAGTAGATGAAGGAGCACACACGATGCATGATTTTACTGGCTCTATAGTGGAGGTTTGATCTTAATTACTCTTCGCTTACGCTATATTCATCGGAGTGGAAACTAATTCTGTGTTTGAGTGTTACTAAAATCTTGGTGTCCAAACTCCTCCAGTCAGATAGATAGCCAAGCAAAATATGGTGCTCTGGCCCGTGGAGACGGTACGAATTACTGGTGTTTTCCACATGAGCTTTATAGGGAAACAATATGGGAACATGCGGCCGACCCAACTGTTGTCACAGGTAATAACATTTCTCTCTAATTTTTTAAACAATGAACTCAAATAAAGGATAAATATCTCTTACTTCCTTTTTTCTGATGTTTCCCAGAAGCTCGAGATGTAGTAAAAGTTTCATTAGGAAATGATCTTGATTTCTCGAAAGGCAAATTTCTTGATCGTGACACAGGCATCATTGCCACAGTTGAGGCCATCAGTCCTGAACCTCAAAACAGGCTCCCGCCCCTCTTTATAAAATAAAGCAATAAACCAAATACAGAGTACAGGGCCGAATGGTACATGGTGATGAGGTAAGCCTCATACAAGCAGATCTTAACATACTCGGGTCACATCGAATGCAAGCAACTATGCTACCGATGGGAATACAGGAAAAATCTGAGAACAATGCCACGCTACAACCTAGGACGCTTAAATTCCTCGACAACGCCCTCAAGAGGGAAAACAACACAAACCGTCATCACTGCCTAGCCATACCGAACTAGGGTCTTCACCCGCAAAACTAGCACGGAGAGGAGATCCACGAGACGTCTTCAAGAAGAGAGCGGCGCCCACAAGCATCATCATTGCCAGCGCAAAAGCGCGGAGATTTCGCTTGGCACCTCACCCGAGTCACCCAGAGGTCCCGTGGGCAAACAGGACATGCTCAGACTCCCAGATCTAGATGTGGGCGACACCAAAGAAGACACGCCCGAGCCACCAGACACTACCCCTCTTGGCGCACACACGACCAAGAGGGAAGCCACCACCGCCGCCATGATGCCAGCCGGAGAGCCAACCATGCGGACAGCTACCCCGACATCCATGTCCAGAACATCACCCACAGCAAACAGTATGAAGTACCACTATGGTAGGAAGAGTAAGAGGGCACTCCTTTCACTCCTAGATCGGCATCAGGCACGGAGTCTGGGACGGTGACACCACCGAAGGTGCCCCATCCTTCTGTGCCCA